>NC_052101.1:110635700-110719008 GCF_015852505.1 Tachyglossus aculeatus
GCAAGGCCGATCTAGCCACCTCTCCAGTCCAGGGGGCAGAAGCTGCATGTGCTTGACCTCTGCCACGAGTCTCTCCCTGGCCCCTCTGCCCTGACCCTTCCAGAGAAGTTCTTCCACCTTTCTCCTTCCCCATGTTCCGGCCTCTTTCAGACACACCTCAGCCCCTACCCAAAATACGCCCAGTGCTCCCCTCCTGGCAGGAAGCCTTGCAGAACACCTCCCCTCTTGCCCCCATCCCCGGTCCCTTCCAGCTTCTCCTTCGCAGCCTGAGTTATGCCAGCTCTGCCTCCCTGTTCTGTTCTCTTCAAGCCCACGGCCTGGCTGTGTGAGGAATTTAGGATGGGGAGAAAGAGTGGAGAAGCAGGGGAATGAGGGGGCACCCCGCTCCCCAAGTGTCCAGAGGGTGGTCCCCAGGGCCTGCTGAGATCTTGGGGCAGAATGGACCAAAACTGCACCTTGTCCTTGGCTAAATCACCAGTGCCAGGCTGTATCTCAAAACCTTAGCATCAGAGCTCCTTTGCCATTCTGGGATGCCATAGGAGGGAGCACGTGGCTGGCCGCCGTTACCTGGACCACAAGACGAGCCTCCCCCATCCCATGGCTCCCACTCCTACAAGATTGGCCTCAGAGCCAGGATGAGGCTGGGTCAGGTGGAATCACCTCTCAGAGCCACGTGGCTGGCTCAGTTCCTCTCAGGGGTTTCCCCTCCATCCGCTACTGCCGCCGCCCAAACTGCTTGGACTCCATCCCGGCCAGACGCCAAGGGGCCCCAGGAAAGGTAGGCAGTAAAGACAGCCAGGCAGGCCTGGAGGCAGGGAGCCTCTGGCCCCACTTATAACTCCTCCGCACAGTCCAAGGGCTCCCAGCCTGCACTTCAGTTCTGCTGCAACAACTCTGAAGCTGACAACCGTTAGGCTAGCCATTGAGATAGCATGAGCCAAAATAAATGGAATCATCTTGATCGCTTCTGTCTGTTCCTCTGTTCTGGGCTTTCCTGGGCTTCTGGGTTTGAGGGGATGGGGAGGAGGCAGGGGTGGGCTGGGCAGGGAGTCGCGGGCTTCTCTGGGCCCAAACCAGGTGGCTCAAGTGAGGACAGGATGGGGTCTGTTGGCTGTCCCGGTTCTGCACTTCACAGTTTAAGGCTGTGCCTAAAGGGGTGGCCCCCACTGGGTTCCCCCTCACCTGCAGCAGATCAGTACTCCACCCTCTTCCAGCCTTCAGCCCCCAGTGCCTGTCTGTTTTCCCCCAATGTAGCAAATGGACAGTCCCTAGCCTCCAGCTTCCTTAGCAAGTGCTCATGGGAAAGATTAACAAAAGAGGAATCCCAGCCCTGCCCCAAAAGAACCAACACAAATCAAATAAGAACAAACAGTTTTTCCTCTCTTCCTTATTTCCAGAAAATCAGAGGAGGCAGAAGTGAAGAGCCACAGGTCCAGGCTGTTTGGCCTCCAGAGTGTCAGGGCAGCCAGCACAAAGATTTAAGGTGGAACATGTTAAGGAGGAACATGCATCTTGGAGAGGGTCAGGGGAAAACATACAAAGTTCCACAGGCATAAATCCAGTCAAACAGAGGATCCACAGAGACATTCAGCCACACTTGTACAGAGTCAAAGAGAGAGGCCTATAGAGATAGAAATAAAAAGACAGATGTAATCATAACAGTCATAGTGAAGCAGTTGGAGAGACAAAGAGAGAGACAGACAGACAGAGAGACAGACAAGCACTGTTCTAGGTCCTTGGGTGGATACAAGATATCTGGTTGGACACAGTCCATGCCCAACATGGGGCTTACACTTTTAATCCCCATTTTGCAGTTGGGGGAACTGAGACCTAGGGAAGTGAAGTGACTTGCCCGAGGTCACACAGCAGACAAATGGCGGAGCTAGAACTACAACCCAGGTCCTTCCAATTCCCAGGCCCGGACTCTAGCCAGTGGGCCACACTGCTCCTCTTCTTCCTCCTGTCTCTGCTCCTCCCCACCCTCTGCCAGTTCCCAGAGTGCACCACTTTGTGTTGGACTTCACATCGTGCCAGTGAAGCAAACTTGGCCCCTAGTGTAGCAAACCTGTGACTGGCCCCCTCCTCCCCCCAGTATGTGAATCATTAAGTTATGGTACTTGTTAAGTGCTTACTATGTGCCAAGCACTGTTCTGAGTGCTGGGGTAGATATTTTGGCCCTGTGCTAGATGCCTACTGTACTGAGGGTTACCAACTGTGTGCACAGTGAAAGGGTTACCAACTGTGTGCACAGTGAAAGTAGTGTGGCCTATCAATCAATCAATGGTATTTATTGAGCACTTACTATGTGCAGAACACTGTTCCAAGCACTTGGGAGAGGACAACACAAGAGAATTAGCAGACATGTTCCCTGCCCATAATGAGTTTACAGTCTAGAAGGGGAGATGGACTTATTAATATGAATAAGTAATTTATAATGAATAATTTAAAGATATGTACATAAGTCCTATGGGGTTGGGGTGAATATCAAATGTCCTAGTGGAAAGAGCCCGGGGCCTGGGAGTCGGAAGTCCTGGGTTCTAATCCCAGCTCTGCTGCTTCCCTGCTTGTCTGTCCTTGGGCCAGTCACTTCACTTCTCTGAGCCTCAGTTACCTCATCTATAAACTGGGGATTCAGCACCTGCTTCCCCCTCCTAGAGTGAGTCCGATGGGACCAGGGCCTGTGTCCAACCTGATGAGCTTGTATCCACCCCAGCGCTTAGATCAGTATCTGGCACAGAAGCAGCATGGCATAGTGGCTAGAGCATGGGACTGGGAATCAGAAGATCATGGGTTCTAATCCCTTCTCCGCCACTTGTCTGCTGTGTGACTTTGGCCAAGTCAGTTCACTTCTCTGTGCCTCAGTTGGCTCATCTGTAAAATGGGAATTAAAGACTGTGAGCCCCACGTGGGACAGGGACTGTGTCCAAGCTGATTTGCTTATATCCACCCCAGTGCTTAGAACAGTACTTAGCACAAAGTAAGTGCTTAACAAATACCAAAATTATTATTATTTACAAATGTTATTAGTATTATCATCCTCATCATCATAGTTGGTAAACACATTCCCTGCCCATGAGGAGTTTATAGACCAGAGGGGGAAACAGACATTAAAAGAGAAGCAGCGTGGCTCAGTGGAAAGAGCATGGGCTTTGGAGTCAGAGGTCATGGGTTCAAATCCTAGTTCCGCCAATTGTCAGCTGTGTGACTTTGGGCAAGTCACTTCACTTCTCTGCGCCTCCGTTCCCTCATCTGTAAAATGGGGATTTAGACTGGGAGCCCCAGGTGGGACAACCTAATCACCTTGTAACCTCCCCAGCGCTTAGGACAGTGCTCTGCACATAGGAAGCGCTTAATAAATGCCATTATTATTATTACTAATAAAATAAATTACGGATATGGCTGTGGGGCTGAGGGTGTGGTGAATAAAGGGTACAAATCCAAGGGAGACAGAAAGGAGAGGGAGTAGATCTGTGAGTAATGATCCATCAGCTTCCTCACTGATTTTCCATTGTCTCTCCCCCCTCTTCTCTAATCTACATCCCCCCACCCACCAACCAACGTGGCTCTTCCCGAAGGAGATTCACCTTTCTCCCACTTATCCTATCCCCTACTTGCTACTTTCTCCTCCAGACCCCGGGACGCGGCAGAATTCCTCCCACCACGTGTCCTGCTCGCTCCTGATCCGCCACCCAGTGTTTGACCGCATGTACTGCAACCTGCCATGAGATTTCCACCTTGCCGTCTGCTCACCCCATATAATAAAATAATAATAATAATAATGGCATTTGTTAAGCGCTTGCTATGTGCAAAGCACTGTTCTAAGCGCTGGGGAGGTTACAAGGTGATCAGGTTGTCCCACAGGGGGCTCACAGTCTTAATCCCTTCAAGGCCCTATTGAGAGCTCACCTCTTCCAGGAGGCCTTCCCAGACTGAGCCCCCTCCTTCCTCTCCCCCTCCTCCCCCTCGCCATCCCCGCCGCCTTACCTCCTTCCTTTCCCCACAGCACCTGTATATATGTAATAATAATAATAATGATGGTAGTTGTTAAGCGCTTACTATGTGCAAAGCACTGTTCTGAGCGCTGGGGGATACAAGGTGACCAGGTTGTCCCACGTGGGGCTCACAGTCTTAATCCCCATTTTACAGATCCCCAGAATCCCCATTTTACAGATGAGGGAACTGAGGCCCAGAGAAGTGAAGTGACTTGCCTAAAGTCACACAGCTGACAGTTGGCGGAGCCAGGATTTGAACCCATGACCTCTGACTCCAAAGCCTGTGCTCTTTCCACTGAGCCACGCTGCTTCTCTGTATATATGTATATGTATATATGTATATGCATTTGTACGTATTTATTACTTTATTTATTTTCCTTGTACATATCTATTCTATTTATTTTATTTTGTTAATATGTTTTGTTTTGTTCTCTGTCTCCCCCTTCTAGACTGTGAGCCCACTGTTGGGTAGGGACCGTCTCTATATGTTGCCAACTTGTACTTCCCAAGTGCTTAGTACAGTGCTCTGCACACAGTAAGCGCTCAATAAATACGATTGATTGATTGATGAGGCAGTTGGAAGGCAAGGCAGGTAGTTTCTAGTCCGGCCGCGAACCTTGGGCTCCCCGCTCGACTCCCGTGACCATGGGGTGGCAGTCCAAAGAAAGAGCAGGAGGTCCAAGTTCAGGATGAAGCAGGATCTACAGTGTGTCACTCCCTACCCACTTTTCAGAAATCTCCAGTGGCTTGCCATTTCTTATAATGATAATAATAATAATGATAATAATAACGATGACATTTATTAAATGCTTACTATGTGCAAAGCACTGTTCTAAGCGCTGGGAAGGTTACAAGGTGATCAGGTTGTCCCATTGGGGGCTCACAGTCTTAATCCTCATTTTACAGATGAGGTAACTGAGGCACAGAGAAGTGAAGTGACTTGCCCAAAGTCACACAGCTGACAAGTGGTGGAGCCGGGATTTGAACCCATGACCTCTGACTCCAAAGCCCGGGCTCTTTCCACTGAGCCACGCTGCTTCTCTCTTTCTTCTCATGCAAAAACAGAAACCCCTCACCCTCCACTTCCCTGCTCTTCATAAGCTGGTTTCCTCTCACTTATCCACTTTCTTCTCTCACGACATCCAGCTGGTGCTCTTTGTTCCTCCCCCTCTACTCAACTGTCCTGCCCCGAACCCAATGTTCACTCCTTTCTCCAGGTGCAGATGGCTCAGGTGGTCACGAGATAGCTTTTGACCTTGAGATGGCCGGTACCCCAGGGTCACCTTGGGACATACCACCCCTAGGCCCTCGCCATCCGTGCCCACCTGACTCCACCCCTTCCTGCATCCCCTCCGGGTCGCATAGCGGTGGGGTTGCACTGGAAGCCGTACCTTCCGGTGCTGTCCCTCCCCTGACCGCATGGTCCGATAACCTCCCTGGCTTGCCATGGGAACCAGAAAAGCAGATCCACGGGTCGGGGCACAGGATGTTCCCTATCCCATGGCCAGGGGCAACAGAAGGCAGCACCCTGCCCTTAAGGCGTGCAAGTAGGAAGTATGGATGTATGGAAGGTCGTCAGTGGCCCACCATGGTTTTTGAGACACTGCACTGCGGTAAGGGGCCAGGGATAGTTGAAGTGTCTGCTACCCACAGATAGAGCAGTGTAGCAGTGGGACAGATAACAACCCCCTCCCCCACTAACACAACAGTCTTAAAATAGTGCACAGAGGCAGGAGCCGGGGGCAACTGGAGTGTTTGTCGCACCTGTGTGAAAAGGGCTGAGCAACAGCAACTTAGTAACCACCATCCTCCCACTAAGCCCATGGCCTGGAGCAAAAGTAGCAGCAACCCATGGAATAGTGAGTGAGCTTCCCCCCTCAAATCTAAAGAGTCCATAGAACCAGTATAAAACTCCTCTGGTGGTGTGGACTCCTCGTTAGCTGCATGGTACATTGCCAGAGCTCACCTCCTCCAGGAGGCCTTCCCAAATGGAGCCCCCTCCTTCCACTCCCACTCCTCCCCCCCACCCCCCCACCTTACCTCTTTCCCCTCTCCATAGCTCCTGTATATATGTTTGTACATATTTATTACTCTATTTATTTTACTTGTACATATTTATTCTATTTATTTTATTTTGTTAACATGTTTTGTTTTGTTGTCTGTCTTCCCCTTCTAGACCGTGAGCCCACTGCTGGGTAGGGATCATCTCAATATGTTGCCAACTTGTACTTCCCAAGCGCTTGGTACAGTGCTCTGCACACAGAAAGCGCTCAATAAATATGATTGAATGAATGAATCGTGTCCAATTGTCCAGAATCACTGGAATGAGGGGGCGAGGAGCACCAGTCATGTTGAAACTGGTCGCCTGGTAGAAACAGGTTCCCTTCACATCATGGCTAAGACTGAAGACAGGCTCTCTGGGAGGCAGTTCAGTGATGATTCCTTTGCTGGACCTGTCTGGAAGTCAGGCAATCCTGACCATAGAATTGTGAGGCGGAGAAGTACCCAGGAGCATCGTATAGCCAGATACGACTGATAAAGTTTGAAATAACAGCTTTTTCCCAATAATATTAAACATTTATTCTTAACTCATTCTTAAAAAAACTACTGAATACGATTGAATGAATGAATGAATACTAATAGTTTTAACAAATCTTCCAATTATTCTTCTGCTGCTTTCCAAATCCTTGGGATATGATGACTAAACCTTTCCAGTCCCTTAAAAGGAAACAATTGCAAAGACAAAGTAGACATACAGATCTGTACACATGTATGATACCAAATAACATACAACTACTGTTTGCCCATTAGCTAGGCTATAGCAGAGACAACACGCAGAACTTGCATTGTCAACCCTTAACAAAATGGAAATTTTATATTAAAGACCATCTGAACCAATTTAACAAGCAAAAAAATGAACAAACCCCAGTTCGAATACATTCAATTGATAATATGCAGCAATTAAATCTGGACTTTGCGTGTCCTAATAATATTTAACACGTTAAGTGAAGAGCAGGCCAAGCAGTTTCACGGAGCGATGTGTTGTCATTCCCCCTCTCCCAGGCGTGGTGTCTGCAAAAGAGAAGGGTTTAGGTTTGGGAGGATCTCCAAGCCTCTAATAATAATAATGATGGCATTTATTAAGCGCTTACTATGTGCAAAGCACTGTTCTAAGCACTGGGGAAGTTACAAGGTGATCAGGTTGCCCCACGTGGGGCTCACAGTCTTAATCCCCATTTTACAGATGAGGTAACTGAGGCACAGAGAAGTGAAGTACTTGCCCAAAGTCACACCAAAGTTAGTGGGCAGCCCTCATTGGTATTAGCTGCACAGGTTTGCCCAGTCAGATTCATTTATCAATCAATCAATCAATCAATCGTATTTATTGAGCGCTTACTGTGTGCAGAGCACTGTATCAAGATGACTTTTGTATTTGGTTTGCCTTTACCTTTTACTAATTTTGCGAAATTTAAAGCAGTAGCATTTCAGAAATAATGATTAAATCACCACCCCTCCAGGTGTTCCTAGGCTGGGAGAACAATGGCAAGTTCACTCCCAATTCATTCCTAATTACCGCCATTGTATTCTAGGGGGAGGTGCCTTAGATTGAGGAAGGCAGCCATTCACTAAGAGGGAGGCAACCCTTTGCTGGAGGGTGGTGCTTCCCCTCAAAGGAATTCCCTTTTGATCTCCCAATTTGATAGCTCTCGCCCTGAAGGTAAAGTGGTTAAGTTTCCTACCCCCATGCTTCAGCTTGCAAATTTCTTAAGTAGCTGGGTGCTCGGGTGAAGGGAAGGGTCACCCGTTTCCCAGTAACCCCAATTATGGAATTATCTCCTGAAATTGATGGTTGGCCTCCTTGCCACGCATCCTTCCTCATCATACCCGGGCCCTGGTGTCTACCGGTAAGGGGAGAACAAGGCACGGCGAGGAGATTAGCGGCGGAGGGTGCGGGCTGGGCTGGAGAAGGAGAGAAGGGAGGTGAGGTAGGAGGGGGCACTCATTCATTCAGTCATATTTACTGAGCGCTTACTGTGTGCAGAGCACTGTACTAAGCGCTTGTGATGGAGAGCTTTGAAGCTTGTAGTGAGGAGTATTTGCTTCCTGCGAAGGTTGATAGGCAACCACAGGAGATTTTTGAGGAGGGGAGTGACATGCCCAGAGTGTTTCTGGACAAAGACAATCCGGGCAGCGGTGTGAAGTATGGATTGAAGTGGGGAGAGACACGAGGATGGGAGATCAGAGAGGAGGCTGATGCAGTAATCCAGTCGGGATAGGATGAGAGATTGAACCAGCAGGGTAGCGGTTTGGATGGAGAGGAAAGGGCGGATCTTGGCGATGTTGTGGAGGTGAGAGCGGCAGGTTTTGGTGACGGCTTGGATGTGTGGGGTGAACGACAGAGCGGAGTCGAGGATGACACCGAGGTTGCGGGCTTGTGAGACGGGAAGGATGGTAGAGCCGTCAACAGGGATGGGGAAAGTCAGGGAGAGGGCAGCCTATCCCTGACTTTCTCTGTCTATCCCTGCCTGTTTCTGTCGCCTATCGCCGATCCCATCCTTGTCGCCATTTATGTCACCCGTCGTCCGGGGACAGGTTCGTTCAGTAGTCGGCGAGGCAAGAGAGAGAGAGAGGCTGGGGACGGAAAGCCTGAGTTTTATATAAAATTTATTCCGCGAGGTGAATTGAATTATGTAGTTGTTTAGGCGCAATGGATTGAGCTTCCCTTTCGGGAGGAATGTAATCAATTAGCAATATTCGAGCTTCCCTAACGGAACACAATCATACGTTAATCGCGCGTGGGTGAGGCGGCTAGCTCCCACCCATGTGCACTTCCCACTCGGGACGAATCCACTTACTTTCCCGCAAGGGAGAAATTCATTCCATTACCCGCGCACATGGTGGGCAGCTACCTCTCACTGTGTGCTTTCCCTACATGGGAGGAATCCACTTATGATCCCTATCAGCAGCGGGGTACCTGGGGCCCACCCACGAGACACTCACCCGTCCCCTGGCCCTTGCCTCAGTGTGTTGGTTCTGGTTGCAGAGCGGGCATCTGGCCTTCTGGGCAGAGAAAGACACATGGGCTGCCACTGCTGCTGCGTGTCTCTGTGTTCTGGCCCCGAAGATCAGAGGCGACAGGTGTTTATCGCCTATGCCCCTAGGCCATTCCAGTTTCTGGCCTCAGTCTATCCAATCTCTGCCCTCCCCCCTCCTCCATACCTAATTTGATTGGCACAGGGGCAAGGGACACCTTCTGTATTCCCAGCTTGGGCTGTCGATCTAGCAATTTTGGTTGTGGGGGCTGGCTCAGGTGGTCACAAGATAGTATTTGACCTTGAGGTGGCTGGTACCCCAGGACCACCTCAGGACATCATCTCCTCACTACTTAAAAACTTCCAATGACTGCTCATCAACTTTAAACTTTAAAGTCCAATGGTTCCTTACCATCAACTTTAAAGCACTCAATCAGCTTACCTCACTAACCTCTCACTACAACCCAGTCTGCATATTTAACTCCTCTAACACCAACCTCCTCACGGTGCCTTGATCTCATTTGTCTTGCCACCGATCCCATGCCCACATCCTCCCTCCTGCCTAGGACTCCCTCCCCCTTCATCTACAACAGACCACCGCTCTCCCCATCTTCAGAGCCCTACAAAAATCATATCTAAAATCAAACAGAAACTCCTTACCAACTGCTTTAAAGTACTCAATTACCTTGCCCCCTCCTACCTTACCTTGTTGTTTTCCTACTAAGACCCAGCCCGCACACCTTGCTCCTCTAATGCCAACCTGCTCACTGTACTTCGATCTTGTCTATCTTGCCACCGACCTCTTGCCCATATCCTGCCTCTGACCTGGAACATCCTCCCTCTTCATATCCAACAGATGATCACTATTCCCACCTTCAAAACCTATTAAAAGCACATCTCTTCCTAGGGGCTTTCCCTGACAGCCCTCATTTCCTCTTCTCCCACTCCCTTCTGCATCACCCTTCCACTTGGATTTTCATCCTTTATGCACCCCTCCCTGAGCCCTACAGCACTTATGTACATATCTATAATTTATTTATGTAAATGTCATTCTCCCCTTCTAGACTGTAGGCCCGTTGTGGGCATGAAACACATCTATCACCTTTGTTATGTAGTAGTCTCCCAAGTGCTTAGTACAGTGCCCTGCACGTAGTGAGCACTCAATAAATAATAATAATGATGGCATTTATTAATCGCTTACTATGTGCAAAGCACTGTTCTAAGCGCTGGGGAGGTTACAAGGTGATTGGTTGTCCCACGGGGGGCTTACAGTGCTAAACATACAGTAAGTGGTCAATAAGTACCATTGATAGATGGATGGATTGATTGATATAGTCCTCTCAGCACTTCTGCATCACCAGTGCACTAGGGTACTTATCCAACCCCATCACCAGCTCTTACGTAAATAAGTTTAATCTCTATGGCTTCCCCCTACCTGTAATTTATTTTAGTGCCTGTCTTCTCCACTAAACTGTAAGTTTCTGGAGGGCAGGAATCTTGTCTCTTAATTTGATTATAATAATGATAATTATGGTATTTAAGTGCTTACTATGTGCCAGGCACTGTACTAAGCGCTGGGATGGATACAAGCAAATTGGGTTGAACACATGGGATTCTATTCTCCCAAGTGGTTAGTACAGAGTTCTGCACATAATAAGCATGCAATAAATACTATTGATTGATTGTCAGGATGTCGCCCTGAGATTGAGAGGGTTTGGAGCAACTTCTCAACTGTGAGCCCGCTGTTGGGTAGGGACCGTCTCTATATGTTGCCAACTTGTACTTTCCAAGTGCTTAGTACAGTGCTCTGCACACAGTAAGTGCTCAATAAATACGACTGAATGAATGAATGAATTGATTGATTAGATTGATCCACGGTCACTGGAAGTCCAGTCTTTGGAGCCCCCATCCCAAGTTAACATCCCACCAAAGGAATCTTTCCAAAGCTGTCTTTTTTGAGTCTAGGGTCCATCCAAGTCCAAAAAGATGTATTCAAAGGAGCATCTCCAGATTTGGGGGTGGCCACTGGCTAAATTGAGGCCCCGAATGTCCCTGTGGCCCCACAGTTAAGGAGATTCATGAACATTTCTGTGTTCTTCTAATGGTATCTTGTTCACAACTCTCTCATCTCTGACCCAATGCACCCAATTAATCAACAATCAGTAGTATTTATTGGGTGCTTACTATTCATTCAATCGTATTTATTGAGCACTTACTATGTGCAGAGCACTGTACTAAGCTCTTGAGAGAGTACGATACAATGGAATTAGCAGTCACGCTCCCTGCCCATAAAGAGCTTACAGTCTAGAGGGGGGAACAGACATTAATATGAATAAATAAGTAATTAATAATATATAATTTAAATATATGCATAAGTGCTGTAGGCTAGGGGGTGGGGCAAATATCCAGTGTCCAGAGGTCACAGATCCAAGTGCATAGATGTCACAGAAGGGAGAGCGAGCTGGGGAAAAAAGGGCTTAATTGGGGAAGGCCTCTTGGAGAAGATGTGACCTTAATAATGCTTTGGAGGCAGAGAGAGTGGTGGTCTGGCATATTTGGAGGGGAAGGGAGTTCTCGACTAGAGGGAGGACATGGGAAAGGGGTCAGTGGCGAGATAGAAGAGCTCGAGACACAGTGAGTTGGTTGGCAATAGAGAAGCAAAGCATGCAGGCTGGGTTGTAGAAGCAGTGTGGCTTAGTGGAAAGAGCACGGGCTTGGGAGTCAGAGGTCATGGGTTCTAATCCCGGATCTGCCACTTACCAGCTGTGTGATTTTGGGCAAGTCACTTAGCTTCTCTGTGCCTCAGTTATCTCATCTGTAAAATGGGGATTAAGACTGTGAGCCCCACATGGGACAACCTGTTTACCTTGCATCAACCCCAGTGCTTAGAACAGTACTTTGCATATAGTAAACACTTAACAAATACCATTACTATTATTATTATTAGTAAAGCAGCAAGGTAAGGTAGGAGGGGGCAAGGTAATTGAGTGCTTTAAAGCCAATGGTAAGGAGTTTATGTTTGATACAGAGGTGGATGGGCAGCCACTGCAGGTTCTTGAGGAGTGGGGAAAGCATGGACCAAATGTTTTTGTAGAAAAAAAATCTGGGCAGCAGAGTGAAGTAGGGACTGGAGTGGGGAGAGACAGGAGGCAGGGAGGTCAGCAAGGAGGCTGATACAGTAATCACGATGGGGTAGGATAACTGCTTGGATTAATGTGATAGCAGTTTGGATGGAGAGGAAAAGGCAGATTTTAGCAATGTTGTGAAGGTTGAACTAACAGGATTAAGTGATAGATTGAATATGTGGATTGAATGTGAGAGAAGAGTCAAGGATAATGCCAAGGTTGCAGGCTTGTGAGTCAGGAAGGATGGTGGTGCTGTCTACAGTAATGGAAAAGTCAACAGGAGGGCAGGGTTTGGGTGGGAAGATACGGAGTTCTGTTTTGGATATGTTAAGTTTGAGGTGACGGCAGGACATCCAAGAAGAGTTTTCCTGAAAGCAGGAGGAAATGTGAGACTGCAGAGAAGGAGAGAGATCGGGGCTTGAGATGTAGATTTGGGAATCTGCATAGAGATGGTAGTTGAAGCCATGGGAGCAAATGCGTTCTCCAAGGGAGTGAGAGGGCATAGATGGAGAATAGAAGTGAACCCAGAACTGAACCTTGAGGGACACCCACAGGTGGGAGGCAGAGGAGGAGCCTGCGAAAGAGACTGAAAATGAGCAGCCAGAGAGATAGGAGAATCAGGAGAGTACAGTGTCAGTGAAGCCAATGTTGGATAATGTTTCCAGGAGAAGGGGGTGGGCAACAGTGTTGAAGGCAGCTGAGAGGTCAAGAAGGATTAGGATGGAGTAGAGGCCACTGGATTTGGCAAGAAAGAGATCATTCATGACCTTTGAGAGTGCGCTTTCTGTGGAATGAAGGGAATGGAAGCCAGATTGGAGGGGAATGAGGAGAGAAGTGGAGGATAGGAACTTGAGACAGCAGGTGTAAACAACTCACTCGAGTTTGGAGAGGAATGGTAGGAAGGAGATAGGGTGGTAACTGGAGGGAGCCTTGAGGTCAAGGGAAGGTTTTATTTTTTAAGATAAAGGAGATATGAGCATGTTTGAAAGCAGTGGGGAAGGAGCCACTGAAGAGAGAATAGTTGAAGATGTTGATCATGTCATCCCAACAATAACTTTAGCACTTACGTGTATAATGATTCATCTATTCTCTTTATTCATTGTGCTTACATTTGGTTTTACCTTTTACATCTATGGTTTTACTCTTTTTCCCATTTTATGTCTGTTTGTCTCTCCCATTAGATTGTAAGCTCCTTGAGGACAGGGACCATATCTTCTATGGTTATCATATGGTTCCAAGTCCCTAGGACTGTACCCTGCAAACAGTACATGCTCAGTTCATATTAATAATAATAATGATTATGATGATGATTTGGCAACCCCTGGGGAAAACAAGAGGCAGTAGGATTGTAATGAACAAGAACAGTGTCCATCACACCTAAGTACTCAGCAGCAATGATTTGGTGATAACTTCCAGTATAACTAACAGTAAGAAATTGAATCCAGGCAACCGTGACTTAATTTTTCAAGGCCTATGATGCCTCAGAAATAAACAGGAAACTATAATTTCCAGGCCGAATCATAAAATCAGGTTGTCTGCCAGATCCCAGGAGCAGGGGTCATGGTCCCTGGGGGAAGAGAATTTTCCTGCTGAACATGTTTCTCAGGGCCCGTTTCATGTCCTTGTTCCTCAGGCTGTAGATGAAGGGGTTCAATATGGGGGTGACCACCGAATACATCACAGATGCTATCAAGCCCTGCCGGGTTGCTTGGGTAGACATAAAGCTGAAGCAGACCCCAAAGCCAGTGCTATAGAACAAGGAAACCATGGACAGGTGGGAACCACAGGTGGAGAAAGTTTTCCACCTTCCCCCTGTAGATGGGATTCTCAATATGGTGAAGATGATGCGAGTGTAAGAAAACAGGAGGCCTGTGAATGGAGCTAACCCAATCACTACTGCCAAGACAAACACTGCAACTTCATTGATGAGGGTGCTGGAACAGGAAAGCTTTAGGATCTGGTAAAGTTCACAGAAGAAGTGAAGGATTTCACGATTGGAACAGAAGGATAAGCGAGCCACCAATAGGGTGTGTGTCAGGGCAAGGAGGGAACTGACAAGCCAGGACCCAGCAACCACCAGGGCACAGAGACATGGGCTCATGATAGTGGTGTAGTGGAGGGGGTGGCATATGGCCATGTAGCGGTCATATGCCATCCCAATGAGGAGAAAGTGGTCCAGATTTCCAAACAGAAAGAAGAAATATATTTGTACCAGGCAGCCAGTGTAGGTTATGGATTTGCTGTTCGTCTGGAGATTGGCCAGCATCTTGGGGACCGTGGTGGACAGGAAGCAGACGTCAGCCAGGGAGAGGTTGGTGAGGAAGAAGTACATGGGGGTGTGCAGGTGCGGGTCAGAGCCGATGGCCAGGATGATAAGCAGGCTCCCCAGGACCCCGAGCAGGTAGATCCAGAGGAACAGCGCGAAGAGGAGCTGCTGCTGCTCCACCTGGTCGGACAGTCCCAGAAGGAGGAATTCCGAGACACCGGTTTGGTTTCCCCTCCCCATGGGGCTGGAGGATCTGCTGTGGGAGATGTGGCAGGAGAATGGGATAGTGGAGCAATCACATCCTGGTTCAGACTCTATCTAGACTTTATGCAGTTTAATGTTTGTGTACCAGGGCAGGGTAAACCGTGAAGAGACCCCTGCTGCTTGATTTCAGACATTTCCCCAGCTTTATTGGGAATGTGGTTGGGAGGACTGGGGTCTGGATGGAGTATTTGTTCATCTGAGATTCTTCTGCTCACACTCTCCAGCCTTTCTGAGGTCCTGGGTCCACCCTTCCCAGGCCCGTGTGTGTGTCAGCACAAGGTGTAGCGGGTTCTATTTCTGCCCCACCCCCAGGCACAGCATTGGGCTCTCCCAGACCGGCTACCCCTCATTCTCCATGGAGACTTGGAGCCCATCATCAGTGGTCCTTCAGGCCCTCACCGGATTGAACAATCCCGTTTCTTCAGACACCCCATTCCCAGACATTCCTCCATCATCACTGCTCTCTCCTGAACCTTCTCCATGGAATCTCATTCCAATTCTCAGGTCAAGGCTACTCAATACTAAGGAGAAAAGTTGTGCCTTGCTCATTTTTGTGCCAAAAGAATATTGCTGGGTCCTGTTGATGGACTTTACAGTGCTCGCAGCTGCCCTGCACTCTACCCTTTGTGCCCTGTACCCAACTCCTTTTTGCTTTCTTTTTAAGCCAAACACATGTGTTTCTGCAAGGCTCAGTCCACTCCTCGCTCCCAGTCTTGTTTGTCTTCCTCGTGTCTGGAGTTCCCATAAGAATGAGGGTTCTGCCGTCTGCAGGGGGTGGTCCAATGGGTAGAGTAGTCTCCCCTCCACCCACCCAATAATTTCAGGAGTGAAGTCAGATCTCTTTCAAGAGTGGAGGGTGGGCCATCCAGGCAACCGGGGTCCCCATAAGAGGGAAGCTCCGGTCTGTGATGAGCCACTGGCTGGCGAGGTGAGTCTTCTTCCTCCCCTAACCACAGTATGAAAGTAAAGCCCATAACCACCTAGGAAACACTGGGAGAGACTGCAGGTGCTCATACTCTAGTACTCTTGATTGGAGAGGAGAGAATCTTGAAAATTACCCCCCCCCCCCCACGTGCTGTTTTAGCTATCTATTATTTGTTGATAATTTGGGAAATTAAATCTTCTAATGGCTCTTATTTTGGATTGTAATTTAATGTTGTTCTTTTTCTTCTATGGCTCTCTCTTCCCTTACTAAGTGGGGTCAGGGTCCAGAGAACTGAGACTGTGTCTTGTATTTTTCTTGAGGGCAGAGATTATGCCTGCCTACCCTCTTCTGCTGTGCTTTCTCAGGAGCTCAGTACAGTGCTCTACACACAAGTGTTCAATAAATACCAGTGATTAAATACCAGGGCTTTGTATGAGGTAAATGTTCAACAATAACACTAATATAATCATGAAAATGACTGTTATGATGTGATTTCTGCCTTTAAATCCTCTATAAACCCTTGATGACAGGTAAACATATTCCCCTTTTCTCCCTGCTCTGGCAGGAAACCCCAACTAATCAACCCCTCCAAGGTCCAGGCAGTAAACTCTTCCCCATCCCTGAATCCACTGCTAAGCCTAGGCATTTCCCGGGTTTAAACACTGCAGGTTGAAATACGTGTCAGGAGGTATGAAGGAGTTCTAGTTGGTTGGGAGGGATTCTAGGCAAATGGAGCCATGGAACTCTGTTGGGAGGTTCTGGTCCACCTTGGCTGATCCATGCTGATTCATTCATTCAATTGTATTTATTGAGTGCTTACTGTGTGCAGAGCACTGTACTAAGCGCTTGGGAAGTACAAGTTGGCACATATAGAGACGGTTCCTACCTCATACCCCCAGCCCAACTTTCTCCAGCCCCACAGTCCTGAGGGCCAGCCCTTCTTCTGGAGCAATCCTAGTATCTAGCAGTCTTCACCTGTGATGGCCTTTGACCAGTTAGGTCTTCAAAGACATTCTGTCACTTCCAAGACCTGTCCTACCCCACTTCTCCTGCAAATCATCACTTTGCTTTGCCCCTGACTTTTTTTTTTTAATGGTATTTGTCAAGTTCTTGCTATTTGCCAGGCACTGTACTAAGCCCTGGGGTAGATGCAAAGCAATCAGGTTGACCCAGTCCATGTCCTACGTGAGGCTCACATTCATAATTCCCATTTTACAGATGAGGTAAGTGAGGCACGGAGCAGTTCAATGACTTGCTCAAGGTCAGAGGGCAGACAAGTGGCAGAGCTGGGACTAGAACTCAGGTCCTTCTCACTCCCAGGCCCGTGCTCTATCCACTGAGCCAAGCTGCTTCTCAAGATAAAAATTTGGCATCCATGGTCTCATCTGGGACACCAGCAATCTACTTCACTCAACCCAGCTGGATGGACCATTTTTTATGGTATCTGTTATGCACTTAATATGTGCTAGGCATACTGTACTTAACAGCGTGGCTCAATGGAAAGAGCACGGGCTTTGGAGTCAGAGGTCACGGGTTCTAATCACAGCTCTGTCACTTGTCAGCTGTGTGACTTTGGGCAAGTCACTTAACTTCTCCGTGCCTCAATTCCCTCATCTGTAAAATGGGGATTAAGACCTTGAGCCTCATGTGGGACGACCTGATTACCTTGTATCCCCCACAGCACTTAGAACTGTGCTTGGCACATAGTAAGACTTAACAAATACTATCATCATCATCACTGCAATAGATTCATTCATTTATTCAATCATTTATTGAGCACTTACAGTGTGCAGAACACTGTACTAAGTGCTTGGGAAGTACAAATCCAAGTTAATCAGGTTGGACGCAGTCCATGTCCCACATGGCGCTCTCAGTCAATCCCCATTTTACAGGGAAGGCACAGAGAAGTGAAGTGACTTGCCCAATGTCACATAGCAGACAAGTGGTGGGAGCTGGGATTAGAACCCAGGTCTTTCTGACTCCCAAGTCTGTGCTCTATCCACTAGATCACACTTCTTCTCCTGATCTCACCCAGGAATGGTCGGTCTTAGATTCTTGTCTTACTGGATGATTTAGAGGGAAAATTAGGGATGTTAGATGATGCCTCGTTAACCATTAAGATGATACTAAGGCGAGTAACTGTTACTAGTGGGCCAGTGGTCTACTGGGTACATGGCCCATGACCTGCAGGATAAGTGATACCAGCCAGATAATGCATAGAGCCTGCATCGGATGGTCTAGGACAGACCGCTTGGTCATCTCTAGAACTAATTGTTCATTCTTGGAAGAGTCTTCCAGAAACCCACTCTTTGCATCACCCAAAGGAGGGACTTCCCCTTGAGGTTTCCCGCATACCATCATCAAGGCTAACTAAGGATCCCTCAAGTATGGTTCACACCTATGATCATCAAAAGAAGGAGGAACTAGGACTGTATGCATCACCAGAAAATAGGTATTTCCTCTTCAGGATTCATTAAAAGGAAGGAGGGACTTCCTCGGTTTGCAGGGCAGCAACTGGGAAGACTTTTAGAGGGGGTGCCTTAGAATATAAAAGACACAGCTCACTGCTGCTAAAGTGTGTGCCTATCTGTTTGTACCGGGATGGAGCACCTTGTAATGTGGGATCAGTGGGATGTTTTAATAAAGAGGACCTGTTATGCACTGAGATCTTGGGGTATGGTGTCTTCAGTAATGGCTACTGAATAAGACAGACAGATAGTCACCTGTTCCCTGAATGGGTGAATGAAAATAGTAATGATTCATTCTTTCATTCAGTGGTATTTATTGAGTGCTTTCTGCATGCAGAGCACTGTATTAGTGCTTGGAAAGTACAGTTCTGCAACAGATAGAAACAATCCCTATCCAACAAAGGGCTCACAGTCTAGAAGGAGGAGACAGGCAACAAAATAAAACAAGTAGACAGGCATCAAAAGCATCAAAATAGATAAATAGAATTATAGCTATATAAACATCATTAATAAAATGGAGTAATAAATATGTAGGAATATGCACAAGTGTTGTGGGGAGGGGAAGGGGGTAGATCAGAGGGAGGGTGTAGGGACGATGGGGAGGGGAGGAGGAGTAGAGGAAAATGGGGGCCGAGTCAGGGAAGGCCTTCTGGAGGAGGTGAGCTCTCAGTAGGGCTTTGAAGAGGGAAAATGAGCTAATTTGGTGGATTTGAGGAGGGAGGCCATTCCAGGCCAGAGGTAGGACATGGGCCAGGGGTCGATGGTGGGACAGGTGAGAATGAGGCACAGTGAGGTGGTTAGCGGCAGAGGAGCATAGTGTGAGGGCTGGGAGGTGAGGTAGGAGGGGGCAAGGTGATGGAGAGATTTGAAGCCAATAGTGAGGAGTTTTTGCTTCATGTGAAGGTTGATAGGCAACCACTGGAAATTTTTGAGGAGGGGAGTGACATGCCCAGAGAGTTTCTGTTGAATGATAATCCAGGCAGCAGAGTGAAGTATAGACTGAAGTGAGGCAAGACAGGAGGATGGAAGATCTGAAAGGAGGCTGTTGCAGTAATCCATTTAGGATATGGTGAGAGATTGTGCCAGCAAGATAGCAGTTTGGATGGAGAGGAAAGGGCGGATCTTGGTGATGTTGTGAAGGTGAGATCGGCAGGTTTTGGTGACGGCTTGGATGTGTGGGGTGAATGAGAGAGCGGAATCAAGAATGACACCAAGGTTGCAGGCTTGTGAGATGTCATGGATGGTAGTGCCATCCACAGTCAGGGAGAGGGCAGGGTATGGGAGGGAAGATAAGGAGCTCAGTCTTGGACATGTTGAGATTTAGGTGGCGGGCAGACATCCAGGTGGAGATGTCATGAAGGCAGGAGGAGATACGAGCCTGGAGGGAGGGAGTGAAAACAGGGGAGGAGATGTAGAGTTGGGTGTCATCTGCGAAGAGATGATAGTTGAAGCCATGGGAGTGAATCAGTTCACCACGGGAGTGAGTATAGATGGAGAACAGACGGGGACCAAGAACTGACCGTTGAGGAACCCCTACAGTTAGGGGTTGGGAGGGGGAGGAGGAGCCTGCAAAGGAGACTGAGAATGAATGGCCAGAGAGATAAGAGGAGAACCAGGAGAGGACAGAGTCCATGAAGCCAAGGTTGGGTAACGTGTTGAGGAAAAGGGGATGGTTGACGGTGCCAAAGGCATCTGAGAGGTAAAGGAGGATTAGAATAGAGTAAGAACCATTGGATTTGGCAAGAAGGAGGTCACTGGTGATGTTTGAGAGGGCAGTTTCGGAGGAGTGGAGGGGATGGAAGCCAGATTGGAGGGGTCCAGGAGAGAGTTGGAGTTGAGGAATTCGAGGCAGCGAGTGTAGGTGACTCGTTCTAGGAGTTTGGAAAGGAAGGGTAGGAGGGAGATAGGGTGATAACTGGAAGGGGCAGTGGGGTCAAGAGAGGGTTTTTTTAGGATGGGGAGACGTGGGCAGAGGGGAAGAAGCTGTTGGAGAGTGAGCAGTTGAAGATGAAAGTTAAGGAGGGGAGGAGGGAAGAGGTGAGAGTTTTATAAGATTGAGAGGGAATGGGGTCCGGAAGCACAGGTGGAGGGGGTGGCACTTGAGGGAGATCTCCTTTGAAGATACTGTTGGGAAGGATGGGAAAAGTAGAGGAGAGGGTTGAGAGTGGGGTGGGGGGGGGGGTGGAGAAGGGGGAGGGGTGACTTTGGGGAGCTCAGCCCTGATGGTTTTAATTTTCCTAATGAAGTAGGTGGCCAGATTGGTGGGGATGAGGGACGGAGGAGAGGGAGGAACAGGGGGCCTGAGGAGGGAGTTAAATGACCAGAACAGCTGACAGGGGTGATGGGCATGAGTGTCAGTAAGGGAAGAAAAATTGTTTTGCCTGGCAGAGGAGAGGGCAGTTTAACCTTTCCTGCCCTAATATTTAAAGTGAACAAGGTTGGTTTGGTGACCTTCACCAGTTCTGGTGGTGAAACATCCTGGTTTGTGCAGGTTGTTATTAAACCTGGTGGGGATCAGGGGAGACGCGTTGGATTTTAGCCAAGAAACTCCCAGGGCAATACCCAAAACTCGCAGAGGGCACCACCAGCATAACCCCTTTCAGATCGCATCCAGGACAAAAATGCTATGGAAACCAGCCCAGACATCATTTGTCACACTGTGGCCAGCAGATTCCTCTAGAACAGAGCTCCTCTGGGTACCCAGTTTCTGACACACTGGTCCCTGCCTCCTGCTGCATGGCTCAGGACGCACTGCACAGTATAGGCTTGTTCTGCTAACTCCCTTGCATTGTATTCTCCCAAGGGTTCAGTACGGTACTCAGCACATACTAAACACTGTATAAATATAGTTGATGATGATGTGGACACAAGATCAGGTGAGCCAGGTGACTTTTGTAGAAAAAAGGTCATTGTGAAAACACCATCCCACACTTGGAAGCCTTTCCCTTCTCTGTCATTGATCTGAAACAACGGTGGCTGGAATGTGTATTTTAGAACAGTGCTTTGCACATAGTAAGCGTTTAACAAATGCCATCATTATTATTATTATTATTATTATCTATTTATATTAATGTCTGTCTCCCCCACTAAGCTCCTTTTGGGCAGGGAATATGTCTGTTATATTGCTGGGCTGTACTCTCCTAAGTGCCTAGTATAGTGCCCTGCACACAGTAAGCAGTCAATAAATATGATTGGGTGATAGCTTGGTGATGGGTTGAAGTTTCCTGCATTTAGAACCCCCAGACTACAAGTCCCCAGGTGTTCTGTGACTTCAACTGAGCTGGCTCTGAGGGTGTTCCAACCCAAACATGGAAGGCTAGGCATTTCAAGTGAGGAAGAGCAGCTGCTCATACTCAGACAGGAGTGCCCAGCCCAGACATATGGATATTGGTTTCTCTTCTAAATGTGGTCAGTAACATGCAACAGAGAGGAAGAGCCTGCGGAAGATCGGGGTCAGGACCCACACTCCAGTGGAAAGTTAATGGGGGTCTGTGCCTCCCCAAGAGACATGCTCTTCTCCCAGCCCCCTCCCCAGCCCCTGGCCGTCAGGGATGGGGGTCATGGCTCCACTTCCTACCTGACAAACTGGGACATTATTGCCATCACCGGGACGATGATGCCTCTGACCCCACTCTCAGGATGCCCCAGTCCTGTGGCTTCCCATTGAGGAGGGGGGTTGAAATATGCTGTAGTCCCAATAATTGGGTAACATGTAGGCTGAAATTCTCCTGTCAGGGGTGTGTAACAGGTGCGGGTGCTCCCTTGGGCTGGCTTGGGGGGAACATATCTTACCTTTTCAGGCTGTTTTGGGGTCGGTCAGGCAATGTACTTTGCATACACCTTCCCCTCCTCTGTACCCTCAGATGATGATCCTTGTGGTGGGGAACTCCTCCTAAGACCATTGATGTGGCTGAGTGGGAAGAGGAACACAGGACTGTGGGATCCCAGGCAGGAGCACTGTGTCCTTACTCACAGGGGCAGTGCGGATGTGAAAGGGGCTCATGGCTGGACTATTTACAAGAATCTCTGGGCCCTTGGGACCCACACTCCATGGCTCCCTGAGATCCTTGTTAGAGAGAAACAAACACTCAGCTTCTGGTTTCTGTCCTGGCCCCTTTTGGCTCTGCTGAGGGAGATATGTGGAGGTGATAATGCAATCTTACTGGGGACATTTTAGCGTGGCTTAGTGGAAGGAGCACAGACTTAGTAGAAAGAGGTCATGGGTTCTAATCCCAGCTCTGCTACTAAACAGCTGTGTGACTTTGGGCAAGTCACTTAACTTCTGTGTGCCTCAGTTACCTCATAATAATAATAATAATAATGTTGGTATTTGTTAAGTGCTTACTATGTGCCAAGCACTGTTCTAAGTGCTGGGGTAGATACAAGGTAATCAGGTTGTCCCATGTGGGGCTCACAGTCTTCATCCCCATTTTACAGATGAGGGAACTGAGGCCCAGAGAAGTGAAGTGACTTGCCCAAAGTCACACAGCAGACAAATGGCGGAGCCGGGATTTGAACCCACGACCTCTGACTCCAAAGCCTGGGCTCTTTCCACTGAGCCACACTGCTTCCCCCATTGTACCTCATTTGTACAATGGGGATTAAGACTGTGAGCCCCATGTGGGACAATTTGATTACCTTGTATCTACCTCAGTGCTTAGAACAGTGCTTGGCACATAGTAAGCACTTAACAAATATCATTATTCCTTCTAGATTGTAAGCCTGGTGTGGGCAGGGATTGACTCTATTGCCGAATTGTACTTTCCAAGCACTTAGTATAGTTCTCTGCACACAGTAAGTGCTCAGTAAATACGGTTGAATGAATGAATGAATGAATGAATCTTCTGGGCTCTCCTGGACAGCCGGCCCTGAAGCCGTCCCTGAAGTGTTTATATCCCCCAGAAATCTCTCAGCACAGACCAAGGGACAACCATGACCAGTCTCCTCACCCCTCTAAGACAGGAATCTACCCATAATCCTCCACTGCACTACCACTGTAACCTCTGCCCAGGAGAGAGTGAGCCTTGGGTGGCATTCTTATCTAACAACCTGAGAAATGCCATTGCTGTTTCAAGACAATGGTGCCCAGGTCCCAGAATTCTGTTTCTGACAGTGTCTCCCTCCCCTGTGCCGGAAGCACACTATTGACTTTCCTGGAATGTACCTTCTATCATCACTAGTGCGCCCTCCAGTGATCTTCCATTAATGGATGCCTTCCTAATCCTTTCCTGAACCTTCCACTATCCTTCTTGTCTTGTCTTGTGCCTTTGAGTCATTTCTGACCCATAGCAACACCATGGGAACATCTCTCCCAGAATGCCCCGCTCTCCATCTGCAATAATTCTGGTAGTGTATCCAGAGTTTTCTTGGTAAAAATCTGGAAGTGGTTTACCATTGCCACCTTCCATGCAGTAAACTCTAGTCTCCGCCCTCGACTCACTCCCATGCCTCTGCTGCCCAGCATGGGTGAGCTTTGACTTGTAGCAGATTGTCTTCCACTTGCTAGCCACTGCCCAAAGTAGGAATGGAATGGATAGGCCTATGCTTGACTCTCCCTCCCATAGCTGAGACTGGTAGAGTACTGGAAACTCTCCAGATGCGACCCTGAGATGAACCACTATCCCTCACCTTTCCATAAATCCATAATATCCATCAATTTAGTAAAAGTCCCATTTGAACATGTTTAATTTCTGCCTGAATTTCTTACATTTCCTTTTGTTTGGCTTGAATCTTCCACCAGCGAGTGTCATTAGGTGTCCCCTCCTCCCAAAAGTGTGGAATTTGGTCAACAATGAGTCTTTACTGCTGCTATCTCTGCCCTTCATGAACAATGATACTTCAACCATAACCCAACTAAGTATTCATCTTTTTTTGCCAATTTCCAGCCTTTTTCAATGTTTATTCCTTTGACAAAAGTTGACTCATGGGTTTTTCAGAATTTCATTTTCTACAAATTGTGCAATTTGTCATCGCACCTGTAGGCTGTTCCTCCCCAACTCCTATGATGGCTCTATTTCTTATTATTACTTACTGTAGCAAATATTCTCAGATCATGACTCTAATGTTTAGTTGTTATGGATAAGAAAACACCATGGCATCATTTTTTTCAAAACAATTCTACCCTTTTCCATTTCTTTCACAGTTTATATTCATTCATTCATTAATTCAATCGTATTTGTTGAGCACTTACTGTGTGCAGAGCACTGTACTAAGCACTTGGGAAGTACAAGTTGGCAACATATAGAGACGGTCCCTACCCAACAAAGGGCTCACGGTCTAGAAGGGGGAGACAGACAACAAAATAAAACATGTGGACAGGTGTCAAATCATCAGAATAAATAGAAGTAAAGCTAGATGCACATCATTAACAAAATAAATAGGATAGTAAATATATACAAGTAAAATAAGTAGTGATAAATCTGTACAAAGAACAAAGAGCAATATTTCATTGAGTGGATCAGTGCAGGAAAGTTTTATGATCTGGATAGGTTCACAGAAGAAGTGATGGATTTTATTGTCTGCACAGAAGGATATTCAAAGCACCATTAAAGTATGTGTTAGAGCATGGAGACTGCTGATGATCCAGGACCCAGCTACTGTCAGGGCACAGAGCCATGGGCTCATGATTGTGGTGTAGTGGAGGGGGTGGCATATGGCCACATAGAGGTCATACGCCATCCCGGTGAGGAGAAAGTGGTCCAGACTTGTGAACACCAGGCAACCAGCATAGGTTATGGATTTGCTGTGGGTCTGGATGTTGACCACCATCTTGGGGACCGTGGTGGACAGGAAGCAGACGTCGGCCAGGGAGAGGTTGGTGAGGAAGAAGTACATGGGGGTGTGCAGGTGTGGGTCAGAACCAATGGCCAGAACAATGAGCAGGCTCCCCAGGACCCTGAGTAGGTACATCCAGAGAAACAGAATGAAGAGGAGCTGCTGCTCCACCCGATCAGACAGTCCCAGGAGGAGAAATTCCGAGGTGCCGGTTTGGTTTCCCCTCTCCATGGGGCCAGAGGATCTGCTGGGGGAGACATGGCAGGAGAATGGGATGGTGGAGCAATCATATCCTGTTTCTCCCTGTTCCTAGGCCTGTGCAGTTGCTGGGGAAAGAACTGGCAGAATAAGTAGTAAAGGGAAACAGCGTGGCCTACTGGAAAGAGCACAGGCCTTGGATATAGACAAACTGGGTTCTAATACTGGCTCTGCCACTTGCATGCTGTTTGTCCTTGGGCAGTCACTTACCTTCTCTGGGCCTCAGTTTCCTTAACTGTAAAGTGGGGATTCCATATCTGTTCTCCTTCCTACTTAGACTGTGTGCCCCATATGTAGGCAGAACCTGTGTCCAACCTGATTAGCTTGTATCTACCCCAGTGTTTAGAACAGTGCTTGGAACATAGTAATCATTTAACAAATACTGTCATTATTATCATAATTATTATTATTAGTAGTATCATTATTATTCTTGTTATTGTTATTATTGAAGGGACTCCCTAAGCTTGATACCTGTATATATGTATATATGTTTGTACATATTTATTACTCTATTTATTTATTTATTTTACTTGTACATATCTATTCTATTTATTTTATTTTGTTAGTATGTTTGGTTTTGTTCTCTGTCTCCCCGTTTTAGACTGTGAGCCCACTGTTGGG
This sequence comes from Tachyglossus aculeatus, assembly GCF_015852505.1. Taxonomy (NCBI): domain Eukaryota; kingdom Metazoa; phylum Chordata; class Mammalia; order Monotremata; family Tachyglossidae; genus Tachyglossus; species Tachyglossus aculeatus. Next base: position 110,661,427 of record NC_052101.1, read on the forward strand.
TAGGGACTGTCTCTATATGTTGCCAACTTGTACTTCCCAAACGCTTAGTACAGTGCTCTGCACACAGTAAGCGCTCAATAAATACGATTGATTGATTGATCAGATGTATCCCCACACTTTCCATCCAGAAGGTAAAATGTCTGGCTGGGCTGGGATTAGAGGCTGGAGAACTTGCTCATTTGAGCGTCTCTGGCGTATATTCTTCTGCCTTCCTGTCTCCTGCATTGCTCCTCTCCCCCAAACTCATTCAAATGAGTTGTCACCTGCTTTAGGAGTTAATCATTCTATTTATCTGCATCTCATCTATCCAGTCACAGACCCCTTGCCCACATCCTCCTTTGGGCCTGAAACTGCCTCCCCATTCATATCTGCAGCATAATCACTCTCCCCTCCTTTGAAACCCTCCTCAAATCATATGTCCTCCAAGAGACTTTTTCTGACTACGCCCTGGATTTCCCCTATCTGCCCTCACCACTGCATCGACTGCACACTTGGCTGTGTACTCCTTAAGCCCTCTGACACTCATCCCAACCTCAAAGTGCTCATGCATATATGATTATCCTGTATTTCAATCAATCATATTTACTGAGTGCTTAGGATGTGCAGTGCACTGTACTAAATGTTTGGGAGAGTATAACAGAATTTGTATACATGTTCTGTGTTCACAAGGGGTCTAGAGGGGGAGACAGATATTAATATGAATAAATCAATTATGAATAAATATATAAGTGCTGTTGGTCTGAGGGAGGGGTGAATAAAGGGTGCCAATCCAAGTACAAAGACGATATAGAAGGGAATGGGAGAAGAGAAAATGAAAGTTTAGTGAGGGACGGCCTCTTGGAGGAGATGTGCTATCAATGAGGCTTTGGAGGTGGCAAGAGTGATCATCTGTCAGATATGAAAGAGGGAGGGCATTCCAGGCCAGAGGGAGAATATCATTCATTCAATTGTATTTATTGAGCGCTTACTGTGTGCAGAGCACTGTACTAAGCACTTGGGAAGTCCAAGTTGGCAACATATAGAGACGGTCCCTACCCAACAGTGGGCTCACAGTCTAGAAGGATGTGGACGAGAGGTCGGCAATGAGATAGAAGAGATCGAGGTCTAGTGAGTAGGTGGGCATTAGAGGAGAGAAATGTGTGGACTGGGTTGTAGTAGGAAATCAGGGAGTTAAGGTAGGAGGGGGCAACTTTATTCAGTGCTTTTAAGCCTATGGGAAGGAGTTTCTGTTTGATGTGGAGGTGGATGAGCAACCAGTAGAGGTTTTTGATGAGTGAGGAAACATGGGCTGAATGGTTTTGTCGAAAAGTGATCCAGGCAGTAGACTGAAGTATGAATCAGAGTGGGGAGAGACAGGAGGCTAGGAGGTCAATATGGATGCTGATGCAGTAATCAAGGTGGGTTGGGATAAGTGCTTGGATTAACGTGGTAGCAGTTTGGTTGGATAGGGAAGGGCAGATTTTATCAATGTTGTGAAGGTTGAACCAACGTTCATTCATTCAATCGTATTTACTGAGCGCTTACTGTGTGCAGAGCACTGTACTAAGTGCTTGGGAACTACAAGTTGGCAACATATACAGAGGGTCTCTACCCAACAACAGGCTCACAGTCTAGAAGATAATAATAATGATGGTATTTATTAAGCACTTACTATGTGCAAAGCACTGTTCTAAGCTCTGGAGAGGTTACAAAGTGATCAGGTTGTCCCATGGAGGGCTCACAGTCTTAATGTGGGTTGAATGAGAGAGGTGATTTGAGGGTACCACCAAGGTATGATGGTGGTGCTGTCTGTAGTGATGGGACAATCAGGGGGAGGACAGGGTTTGGGTGGGAAGATAAGGAGTTTTGTTTTGGACGTGTTAAGTTTGAGGTGTCCTTGAGACATCCAACTAACAATGTCTTGAAGGCCGGATGAAATGTGAGACCTTCAAAGAAAGAGATTATTCAGGAAGGAGCCATAGGTTCAAGCGAGGGTTTTTTTTTTCAAGATTGAGGATACATGAGCATGTTTGAAAGCAGCAGGGAAGAAGTCATTGGAGAGTGAGTGGTTGAAGATGGCAGTCAGAGGGAAGAAAGGAGGGTGCAAGTGTTTGGACAAAGAGCCTTCATATTGATGGCATTGGAGGTACAGGTGGAGGAGGTGGATTTTGAGAGGAGGTGGGAGATCTCTTGAAATGCTGTTGGAAAGGATGGGAGAATCGAAAAGGGAGCAGGAAGAGAAAGGGACTGGAGGGGTGCAAGGGAGATTTTAGGGAGATCACTCTTGATGGTTTCAATTTTTTCAACAAAGTACATGGCCTGGTCATTAGAGGCAAAAGATTGGTGGGGGGGAACGGGGGACAGAGGTATGGGGAAGGACTTCAAAGTCTGAAACAGTCAGTGCTTGCGATGAGTGTCGCAGGCAAGAAAGGTGGAGAGATATTGTTGCTGGGCCCAGGAGAGGGCAAAGTTCTACACAGCAGGTGAGGAAGGGTTTGAGATGGGCGAGGTCAACCTGGTGTCTGGATTTCCAGTAGTGGAGCTCCACAGCTCAGGCACAGGAGTGAGGAAGCATTACTGTGGAAGTTATCTGGGGCTGTGCGTTACTAGTAGGAGACGGATGGGGAGTGAGGGATGTGAATTCAGTGGAGAAGGCGGAGTTGAGGGCATGGATTTGGGTGTCTGATAAGATAGTTTGAGTATGGCGATCAAATGGACCCACTGCTCACACCCAGACTGGCGCCCGCAGCCCAAGACACTATTACTATTACTATTCTATTTATTTTATTTTGTTAATATGTTTTGTTTTGTTGCCTGTCTCCCCCTTCTAGACTGTGAGCCTGCTGTTGGGTAGGGACCGCCTCTATATGTTGCCAACTTGTACTTCCCAAGAGCTTAGTCCAGTGCTCTGTACACAGTAAGTGCTCAATAAATACGATTCAATGAATGAATGAAGACACTTGGCTGAGAGTTTCTCCACTAGATGGGGGCAGTGACATACAATGGAAAGGGTCCAGAAATGGAAGAGCCTGTGGCTGTTTGGGGTCAGTAGTCGTGCTCCAATGGAAAGGTAATGGCGGTCTGCTCCTCCCCCAGGGACATGCCCTCCGCCAGCCCCCACACAAGCCCCCGCCCATCGGGAATGGGGTCATGGGTCACCTCCGACCCAGCAGACCTGTCCACTGCGGCCAACACCGGGACCCTGAGGTCACCAATCTCACTCTCAGGATGCCCCGATATTGTGGCTTTTAGACTCCTGCGAACCCCCTGGGGAAGGGGGCTGGGATGTACTTGTAGCCCCAATATTGGACCAGAGTGAAGGCTAAAGTTTTCCCATCGTGACTGGAAAGAGGCATGGGTACTCTTGTGTGCTGGGATGGGGGGGACGTTCCCTACCTGTGCAGGTCGTCTTGGGGTCAGTTGGGCAATGAAGGGTGCCTGCACCGTCTGCCTCCTTTGCCCCTATCGGGGATGGGCCTTGTGGTGGGGAACTCGTCCTGGAACAATCAATGTAGCTGATGGGGAAGAGGGACGAGGGGCTACGGAACTCCAAGCAGAAGCGCTGCGTACTCAACCACAGGCACAGTGGTGGTGTGAGTGGAGTTTACGGCAGGACTATTTGCAGAAGTTTCTGGTACCTCAGGCCCCCCAGGTTATGGCTCCCCCAGCTCCTTGTTAGAGACACACAAACTCTCAGTGCCTGATCTCCCTACTGGGCTTTGCTTAGGGAGATGTCCCAGGAGATTTTTTTTTAAGTGGTATTTAAGTGTTTATCATGCACCAGGCACTGTACTAAATGTGGGGTAGATACAAGATAATCGGGATGGACACAATCCCCATCTCACAAGGGACTCACAATCCTAATCTCCATTTCATAAATGAGGTAAATGAGGCCCAGAAAAGTTAAGTGACTTGCCCATGGTTACACAGCAGAGAAGTGGCAGAAGCAGGATTAGAACCCTGGTCTTCCAACTCCCAGGCCCATACTAGTTCCACCAGGCCATGCTGCTTCCCTAATAATAATGGTATAGGTTACGTTATTTGCCAAGCATTGTTCTAAGGGCTGGGGTAGATATAAGATGATTAGGTCTCATGTAGGGCTCACAGTCTCAATAGGAGGGGGAACAACAGGTAAGCACTTAGTACAGTGCTCTGCACACAGTAAGCGCTCAAGAAGTATGATTGAATGAATGAATGAACAGGTACTGAATCCCCATTTTACAGATAAGGGACCTGAAACACAGAAAAGTTAAGTGACTTGCCCAAAGTCACACAGCAGACAAGTGGTGAGCTGGGATAAGAGCCCAGTTTCTCTGACTCCCACATCCCTGATCTTTCCACTAGGCCACACTGCTTCTCTGGTCAACAGAATATTGTTGACCATAATGGAGGATGGTAAACTCTCACTAGGAATGGACTCTGCTCCTCTCCTGCAAAAAACAAACAAAACCAAATTGTACATGACTAAAAGTATGTGATCTTCGAGAGCTGGCTAAACCTTCTCAGAAAAATAAGCTTCAGGTGAATCTGCAAGTCAGAATCCTCGAGAGAAGACACTTTTCCTGTTGAATGTGTTCCTCAGGGCCATTTTCATGTTCTTGTTCCTCAAGCTGTAGATGAAGGGATTCACTGTGGGGATGACCACTGTGTACAGCACTGACACTATCAAGCCCTTACTGAATGCTTGGGTAGATGATGGACAAAGGTAGGTCCCAAGAGAGGTGCTGTAGAATAAGGAGACCACAGACAGGTGAGAACCACAAGTGCTGAAAGCTTTCCACCTACCCCCTGCAGATGGGATTCTCAATATGGTGGAGATGATGCGAACGTAAGAGAACAGGAGGCTGGTGATTGGACCTACCCCAATCACTACTGCCAAGACAAATATCAGTGCTTCATTGATGACGATGCTGGAACAGGAAAGCTTTAGGATCTGGTAAAGTTCACAGAAGAAGTGAAGAATTTCCCGATTGGTACAGAAGGATAAGCGAACCACCAATAGGGTGTGTGTCAGGGCATGGAGGGAACTGAAGATCCAGGAACCAGCAACCACCAGGGTACAGAGCCGTGGACTCATGATGGTGGTGTAGTGGAGGGGGTGACATATGGCCTCGTAGCGGTCATATGCCATTCCAGTGAGGAGAAAATGGTCCAGACTTAAGAACAGAATGAAGAAATACATTTGCGCCAGGCAACCAGGGTAGGATATGGATTTGTCTTGGGTCTGAATGTTGACCAGCATCTTGGGGACCGTGGTGGACAGGAGACAGATGTCGGCCAGGGAAAGGTTGGTGAGGAAGAAGTACATGGGGGTGTGCAGGTGTGGGTCGGAGCCAATGGCCATGATGATGAGCAGGCTCCCCAGGAACCCAAGCAGGTACATCCAGAGGAACAGCATGAAGAGGAGCTGCCGCTGCTCTGCCCAGTCGGACAATCCCAGGAGGAGGAATTCCGAGACAGCGGTTTGGTTTCCCCTCTCCATGGGACCGGAGGTTCTGCTGGGGGAGATGTGGCAGGAGAATGGGATGGTGGAGCAATCACATCCTGGTTCAGACTCAATCTGGACTTTATGCAGTTCAATGTGTTTGTGCCGGGGCAAGGCAGGGTAAAGAGTGTAAAGACCCCTGCTGCTCTATTTCATACATTTCCCCGCTTTGCTGGAAATGTGGTTGGGAGGGCTGGGTTCTGGCTAGAGTATTTGTTCATCTGAGATTCTCCTGCTCACACTCTCCAGCCTTCCTGGGTTCCTAGGTCCACCCTTCCCAGGCCTGGGCATGTGTCAGCACAAGGTGCAGCCGATTCTATTTCCGCCCCACCCCCAGGCACAGCATTGGATGCTCCCGGTCCAGCTACTCCTCATTCTCATGGAGCACCTCATCAGACACTCAGAGCCCATCATCAGTGGTCCTTCAGGCTTCTCCTCACCGGATTGAATAATCCCAGTTTCTACAGACACCCCATTCCCTGACATTTCTCCATCGTCACTACTCTCCCCTGAGCCTTCACCATGGAATCTCATCCCAATTCTCAGGCCAAGCCTGTTGGTTACTAAGGAGAAAAATTGTGCCTTGCTCATTCTGGTGCTAAAAGAATATTCCTGGGTCCTGTTGATGGACTTTACAGTGCTGGCAGCTGTTCTGCACCCTACCCTTAGCAAATGCCCCCCAACTCCTTTCTTATGCCATCTTATAAATTTATTTTTGTTTTCTTTTTAAGCCCATCATGCTTGTTTTCACAAGACTCAGCCCACTCCTCGCTTCCAGTCTTGCTTGTCTTCCTCATGTCTGGAGTTCCCATAAGAATGAGGGTTGTGGCATCTGTAGGGGATGGTCCAATGGGTAGAGTAGTCTTCCCTCCACCCACTAAAAATTTCAGGAGTGAAGTCAGATCTCTTTCATGAGTGGAGGGTCGGCCATCCATGCGGCTGGGGTCCCCATAAGACGGAAGCTCCGGTCTGTGATGTGCTGCTGGCTGGTCAGGGAAGTCTTCTTCCTCTCCCCCACAGTATGAAAGTAAAGCCCATAACCACCTAGGAAACACTGGGAAAGACTGCAGGCTTTTGTACTCTAGTACTCTTGATTGGAGAGGAGAGAATCTCCATCCCTTCTCCCCTCCTTAACTTCCATCTTCATCCGCTCACTCTCCACTGGTTCCTTCCCCTCTGCCTTCAAACATGCCCATGTCTCTCCCATCCTAAAAAAAACCCTCTCTTGACCCCACCTCACCTTCTAGTTATCGTCCCATATCCCTCCTACCATTCCTTTCCAAACTCCTTGAACGAGTTGTCTACACGCGCTGCCTAGAATTCCTCAACAACAACTCTCTCCTCGACCCCCTCCAGTCTGGCTTCCGTCCCCTTCATTCCACGGAAACTGCGCTCTCAAAGGTCACCAATGACCTCCTGCTTGCCAAATCCAACGGCTCATACTCTGTCCTAATCCTCCTCGACCTCTCAGCTGCCTTTGACACTGTGGACCACCCCCTTCTCCTCCACACGTTATCTGACCTTGGCTTCACAGACTCCGTCCTCTCCTGGTTCTCCTCTTATCTCTCCGGTCGTTCTTTCTCAGTCTCTTTTGCAGGCTCCTCCTCCCCCTCCCATCCTCTTACTGTGGGGGTTCCCCAAGGTTCAGTGCTTGGTCCCCTTCTGTTCTCAATATACACTCACTCCCTTGGTGACCTCATTCGCTCCCACGGCTTCAACTATCATCTCTTCGCTGATGACACCCAGATCTACATCTCTGCCCCTGCTCTCTCCCCCTCCCTCCAGGCTCGCATTTCCTCCTGCCTTCAGGACATCTCCATCTGGATGTCCGCCCGCCACCTAAAGCTCAACATGTCGAAGACTGAGCTCCTTGTCTTCCCTCCCAAACCTTGTCCTCTCCCTGACTTTCCCATCTCTGTTGACGGCACTACCATCCTTCCCGTCTCACAAGCCCGCAACCTTGGTGTCATCCTCGACTCCGCTCTCTCATTCACCCCTCACATCCAAGCTGTCACCAAAACCTGCCGGTCTCAGCTCCGCAACATTGCCAAGATCCGCCCTTTCCTCTCCATCCAAACCGCTACCCTGCTAATTCAAGCTCTCATCCTATCCCGTCTGGACTACTGCACTAGCCTTCTCTCTGATCTCCCATCCTCGTGTCTCTCTCCACTTCAATCCATACTTCATGCTGCTGCCCGGATTATCTTTGTCCAGAAACGCTCTGGACATATTACTCCCCTCCTCAAAAACCTCCAATGGCTACCGATCAATCTGCGCATCAGGCAGAAACTCCTCACCCTGGGCTTCAAGGCTGTCCATCACCTCGCCCCCTCCTACCTCACCTCCCTTCTCTCCTTCTACTGCCCAGCCCGCACCCTCCGCTCCTCCACCACTAATCTCCTCACTGTACCTCTCTCTCGCCTGTCCCGCCATCGACCCCCGGCCCACGTCATCCCCCGGGCCTGGAATGCCCTCCCTCTGCCCATCCGCCAAGCTAGCTCTCTTCCTCCCTTCAAGGCCCTGCTGAGAGCTCACCTCCTCCAGGAGGCCTTCCCAGACTGAGCCCCTTCTTTCCTCTCCCCCTCGTCCCCCTCTCCATCCCCCCGTCTTACCTCCTTCCCTTCCCCACAGCACCTGTATATATGTATATATGGTTGTACATATTTATTACTCTATTTATTTATTTATTTATTCATTTTTCTTGTACATTTCTATCCTACTTATTTTATTTTGTTGGTATGTTTGGTTCTGTTCTCTGTCTCCCCCTTTTAGACTGTGAGCCCACTGTTGGGTAGGGACTGTCTCTATGTGATGCCAATTTGTACTTCCCAAGCGCTTAGTACAGTGCTCTGCACATAGTAAGCGCTCAATAAATACGATTGATTGATTGATTGATAATTACCCCCTGCCCCGCCGTGTGCTGTTTTAGCTATTTGTTTAAATATTGATAATTTGGGAAATTAAATCTTCAAATGGCTCTTATTTTGGATTGTTATTTACTGTTGTTGTTTTTTCTTCTATGTGTCTCTCTTCCTTTACTTAGTGGGGTCAGGGTCCAGAGAATTGAGACCTTGTCTTGTATTTTTCTTGAGGGCAGAGATTATGCCTGCCTACCCTCTTCTGCTGTGCTTTCCCAGGAGCTTAGTACCTTGCTCTACACACAAGTGTTCAATAAATACCTGTGATTAAATACCAGGGCTTAGTATGAGGTAGGTACTCAACAATAACACTAATGCAATAATGAAAATGGCTGTTATGATGTGATTTCTGCTTTTAAATCCTCTAGAACCCCTTGATAACAGGTAAACATATCCCCCTCTTCTCTCTGCTCTGGCAGGAAACCCCACGTAATTAACCCCTCCAAGGTCCAGGCAATAAACCCTTCCCCATCCCTGAATCCATTGTTAAGCCTAGTCATTTTCCAGGTTTAAACACTGCAGGTTGTAATCCGTGTCAGGGATATGAAGGAGTTCTAGTTGGCTGGGAGGGATTCTAGGCAATTGGAGCCATGGAACTCTGTTGGGAGGTTTTGGTCCACCTTGGCTGATCCATGCTAATCATACCCCCAGCCCATCTTTCTCCAGCCCTGCAGTCCTGAGGGCCAGCCCTTCTTCTGCAGCAATCCTAGTATCCAGCAGTCTTCACCTGGCAGTCTTCACCTGTGATGGCCTTTGACCAGTTAGGTCTTCAAAGACATGCTATCTCTCCCGAGACCTGTTCTACCCCACTTCTCCTGCAAATCCTCACCTTGCTTTTCCCCTGACTCTTTTTTTTTTAAATGGTATTTGTTTAGTTCTTACTATTTGCCAGGCACTACTAAGCCCTGGGGTAGATGCAAGGCAATCAGGTTGACACAGTCCATGTCCCACATGGGGCTCACAGTCATGATTCCCATTTTACAGTTGAGGTAAGTGAGGCATGGAGAATTTCAATGACTTGCCCAAGGTCACAGGGCAGACAAGTGGCAGAGCTGGGACTAGAATCCAGGTCCTACTGTCTCCCAGGCCCATGCTCTATCCACTGGGCCAAGCTGCTTCTCAAGATGAAAATTTGGCATCCATGATCTCATTTGAGACACCAGCCATCCACATCACTCAAGCCAGGTGAATGGACCATTTTTTATGGTATCTTTTATGCACTTAATATGTGCCAGGGGCACTGTACTAATCAGCATGGCTAAATGGAAAGAGCATAGGCTTGGGAGTCAGAGTTCATGGGTTCTAATCAGGGCTCCACAACTTTTCAGCTGTGTGACTTTAGGCAAGTCACTTAACTTCTCCGTGTCTCAGTTCCGTCATCTTTAAAATGGGGATTAAGACTGTGAGCCCCACGTGGCACACCCTGATTACCTTGTTTCCCCACAGCGCTTAGCATAGTTCTTGGCACATAGTAAGTGCTTAACAAATACCATCATCATCATTACTGCAATAGATCCAAGTTAATCTGGTTGGACTCAGTCCGTATCCCACATGGTGCTCTGTCAGTCCCCACTTTACAGGGAAGGTACAGGGAAGTGAAGTGACTTGCCCAATGTCACATAGCAGATAAATGGGGGGAGCTGGGATTAAAACCCAGGTCATTCTATCAGGTCCATGCTCTAACCGGTAGGCCACACTGCTTCTCAAGATCTTGCCCAGGACTAGTCGGTCATAGATTCTTGTCTTACTTGATGACTTAGAAGGAAAATTAGGGACGTTAGATCAATCAATCATGTTTATTGAGCGCTTACTGTGTGCAGAGCATTGTACTAAGCGCTTGGGAAGTACAAGTTGGCAACATATAGAGACAGTCCCTACCAAACAGTGGGCTCACAGTCTAGAAGGGGAAGACAGAGAACAAAACAAAACATATTAACAAAATAAAATAAATAGGATATGTACAAGTAAAATAAATAAATAGAGAAATAAATATGTACAAACATATATACATATATACAGGTGCTGTGGGGAAGGGAAGAAGGTAAGGCGGGGGGATGGAGATAGGGAGGAGGGAGAGAAGAAGGAGGGGACTCAGTCTGGGAAGGCCTCCTGGAGGAGGTGAGCTCTCAGTAGGGCCTTGAAGGGAGGAAGAGAGCTAGCTTGGTGGATGTGGGGAGGGAGGGCATTCCAGGCCAGGGGGATGACGTGGGCCGGGGGTCAATGGCGGGACAGGCGAGAACGAGGCACGGTGAGGAGATTACCCGTAACCGTTAAGATGATATTAAGGAGAGTAACTGTTACCAGAGGGCCAGTGGTCCACTGGGTACATGGCTGGCAAGCTACAGGACAAGTGATAACAGCAAAATAGTGCATACAGCCTGCATCGGATGGTCTCGGATAAACTGCTTGGTCATCTCGGGAACTAATTGTTCATTCTTGGACGAGTCCTCCAGAGACCTACTCTTTTCATCACCGAAAGATCTTCTTCTTGAGGGTTCCCACATACCATCATCAAGGGTAACTAAGGATCTCTCAAACATGGGTCACACCTATGATCATTAAAAGAAGGAGGAACTAGGACCGTATGTATCACCAGAAGATAGGTATTTCCTCTCCAGTATTCATTAAAAGGAGGGATGGACTTCCTTGGCATGCAGGGCAGCAAGTTGGAAGATTTTTGAGGGGGTGCCTTAGAATGTAAATGGCACAGTTCGTTGCTGCTAAAGTGTGTGTCCATTTGTGCTGGGATGGTGTAATAAATATGTATGAATATATACAAGTCTTGTGGGGAGGGAAAGGGGGTAGAGCAGAAGGAGGGAGTAGGGGCAATGGGGAGGGGAGGAGGAGCAGAGGGAAAGGGGGGCTCAGTCTGGGAAGGCCTCTTGGAGGAGGTGAGCTCTCATTAGGGCTTTGAAGAAGGGAAGAGAGCTAGTTTGGGGGATGTGAAGAAGCAGGGCATTCCAGGCCGGAGTTAGGACGTGAGCCAGGGGTGGATGGTGGGATAGGCAAGAATAAGGCACAGTGAGGAGGTTAGAGGCAGAGGAGCATAGTGTGTGGGCTGGGCTATAGAAAGAGAGAAGGGAGGTGAGGTAGAAGGGGGCAAGGTGATGGAGAGCTTTGAAGCCATAGTGAGGAGTTTTTGCTTTATGTGAAGATTGATAGGCAACCACTGGAGATTTTTGAGGAGGGGAGTGACATGCCCTCAGCGTTTCTGTAGAAAGATAATCCGGGCTGCTGAGTGAAGTATAGACTGAAGCGGGGAGAGGCAGGAGGATGGAAGATCGGAAAGGAAGCTGATGCAGTAATCCAGGTGGGATGTGATGAGAGATTGTACCAACAGGGTTGTGGTTTGGATGAAGAGGAAAGGGCAGATGTTGGCGATGATGTGAAGGTGAGACAGGCAGGTTTTGGTGATGGATTGGATGTGTGGGGTGAATGAGAGAGCGGAGTTAAGGATGACATCAAGGTTGCAGACTTGTGAGATGGGAAGGATGATAGTGCTGTCCAAAGTGACAGGATAGTCAGGGAGAGGACAGGGTTTGGGAGGGAAGATAAGGAGCTCAGCCTTGGACATGTTGAGTTTTAGCTGGCAGGCGGACATCCAGGTGGAGATTTCCTGAAGGAAGGTGGAGATACGAGGCTGGAGGGAGGGAGAGAGAACAGGGGAGGATATGTAGATTCAGGTGTCATCTGCGTAGAGATGATAGTTGAAGCTGTGGGAGTGAATGAGTTCAACAAGGGAGTGAGTATAGATGGAGAACAGAATGGGACCAAGAACTGATCCTTGAGAACCCCTACCGTTAGGGGATGGGAGGGGGAGGAGAAGCCCATGAAGGAGCCCGAGAATCAATGGCCAGAGAGATAAGAGGAAAACCAGGAGAGGATGGATCCCAAGAAGCCAAGGTTGGATAATGTGTTCATTCATTCATTCATTCATTCAATCGTATTTATTGAGCGCTTACTGTGTGCAAAGCACTGTACTAAGCACTTGGGAAGTACAAGTTGGCAACATATAGAGATGGTCGCTACCCAACAGTGGGCTCACAGTCTAGAAGGGGGAGACAGAGAACAAAACAAAACATATTAACAAAATAAAATAAATAGAATAAATATGTACAAATAAAATAGAGTAATAAATATGTACAAACATATATACATATATACAGGTGCTGTGGGGAGGGGAAGGAGGTAAGGCGGGGGGATGGGGAGGGGGAGAGGAAGGAGGGGGCTCAGTATGGGAAGGCCTCCTGGAGGAGGTGAGCTCTCAGTAGGGCTTTGAAGGGAGGAAGAGAGCTAGCTTGGCGGATGTGGGGAGGGAGGGCATTCCAGGCCAGGGGGATGATGTGTTCCGGAGAAGGGGATGTTCGACACTGTCAAAGGCATCTGAGAGGTCGAGGAGGATTAGGATAGAGTAGAAGCCATTGGATTTGGCAAGACAGAGGTCATTGGTGATGTTTGATCAGTTTTGGTAGAGTGGAGAGGACTGAAGCTAGACTGTAGGGGGTCCAGGAGAGAATTGGAGTTGAGCAATTCGAGGCAGCGAGTGTAGATTACCCACTCTAGGAGTTTGGAAAGGAAGGGTAGGAGGGAGATAGGGCAATAACTGGAAGGAGCAGTGGGGTCAAGAGAGGATTTTTTAGGATAGGGGAGAATTGGGCATGTTTGAAGGCAGAGGGGAAGAAGCCGTTGGAAAGTGAGCAGTTGAAGATGGAAGTTAAGGAGGGTAGGAGCGAAGGGGTGAGAGTTTTTATAATAATATAATAATAATGATGGTATTTAAGTGCATACTATGTGCAAAGCACTGTTATGAGCGCTGGGGAGGTTACAAGGTGATCAGGTTGTCCCTGAGGGGGCTCACAGTTTTAATCCCCATTTTACAGATGAGGTAACTGATGCACAGAGAAGTTAAGTGACTTGCCCAAAGTCACACAGCTGACAGTTGGCGGAGCCAGGATTGGAACCCATGAGCTCTGACTCCAAAGCCTGTGCTCTTTCTACTGAGCCACGCTGAGAGGGAATGGGGTCTGAAGCACAGGTGGCAGGGCTGGCACTTGAGAGAAGGAAGGAGATCTCTGATGAAGATACGGCCAGAAAGTATGGGAAGGTAGAGGAGAAGGTTGAGAGCGGGGGGATGGAGAAGGGGGAGCAGTGACTTTGGGGAGCTCAGACCTGATGGTGTTAATTTTCCTAATGAAGTAGGTGGCCAGATCATTGGGGGTGAGGAATGGAGGAGGGGGAGGAACAGGGGGCCTGAGGAGGGAGTTAAATGTCCAGAACAGCCGACGTGGGGTGATGGGCATGGGTGTCAATAAGGGAAGAAAAATTGTTTTGCCTGGCAGAGGAGAGGGCAGTTTTAGGGCAGGAAAGGTTAAATTTAAAGTGAACAAGGTTGGCTTGGTGACCTTCACCAGTTTTGGTGGTGAAACACCCTGGTTTGGGCAGGTTGTTATTAGGCCTGGTAGGAACCAGGGGAGACCTGTTGTATTTTAGCTAAGAAACACCCAGGGCAATACCCCAAACTCGGAGAAGTCACCACCAGCATTACCCCCTTCAGATTGCATCCTGGATGATAGACAAAAACACTATGGAAACCCAGCCCAGGCATCATTTGTCACACTGTGGCCAGCAGATAACACTAGAACAGAGGTCCCCTGGGTACCAGTCTCTGGGACACTGGTCCCTGACTCCTGCTGCATGGCTAAAGCTTCTGACTTCCACTGACCTATGGCCCTCCCTGACTTTTCTCTATCCCTTGCAGCAGGGGCCACAGGAGAAGAAGCACTGCACACTATTGGTTTATTTTGCCAACTCTGTTGTATTCTCACAAGGGTTCAGTACAGTACTTTGCACATAGTAAACACTCAGAAAATACCATTGTTGATGATGATAATGATAATGTGGACACAAGATCAGATGATCCAGGTGGCTTTTGTAGAAAAAAGGTCATTGCGACCAGAACCATCCCACACTTGGGAGCCTTTCCCTTCTCTGTCAGTGATCTGAAAGCAAGGGTGGCTGGAATGTGTATCTTAGAACAGCTTTGCACATAGTAAATGCTTAACAAATACTATCATCATCATTATTATTATCTATATTATTGTCTGTCACCCCAACTCGACTGTGGGCAGGGAATATTTCTGTCATATTGCTGGGCTTTACTCTTCCAAGTGCTTCATATAGTGCTCTGCACACAGTAAGTGGTCAATAAATATGATTGGTTGATAGATTGGTGTAGGGTTGAAGTTTCCTGCATTTAGAACCCCAGACTACAAGTCCCCGGGTGTTCTGTGACTTCAACTGAGCAGGCTCTGAGGGTGTTCCAACCTGAACATGGAAGTCTAGGCATTTCAAGTGAAGAAGAGCAGTGCTCACACCCAGACTAGAGCGTCCAGCCCAAACATGTGGCTGTTGGTTTCTCTCCTAAATGTGGTCAGTAACATATAATAGAGAAGAGGAGCCTGTGGAGGATCAAGATGAGGACCCACAGTCCTGTGGAAAGTTAATGGGGGTCTGCACCTCCTCCAGAGACATGCCCTTCTCCCAGCCCCCTCCCCAGTCCCTGACTGTCAGGGACAGGTGTATGGCTACACTTCCCACCCAGCAGACCTGGCCACTGTGGCTGTCACCGGGACGATGAGGCCACTGACCCCACTCAGGATGCCCCAATCCTGTGGCTTACCATCAAGGAGGTGGGTTGAGACATACTTTAGTCCCAATATTGGAGTAGTGTGAAGGCTGACGTTCTCCTGTCAGGGGTGGGTAATAGGTGTGGGTGTTCCCATGGGCTGGCTTGGGGGGAACGTACCTTACCTGTGCAGGTTGTCTTGAGGCCGGTTAGGCAATGTACTTTGCATACGCTGTACCGTCGGGGGATGAGCTTTGTGGTGGGGAACTCCTCCTAGAATAATTGATGTGGTTGAGTGGGAAGAGGAACGCAGGATTGCAGGGTCCCAGGCAGGAGCGCTGCATCCTCACTCATGGAGGCAGTGTAGATGGGAAAAGGGCTCATGGCCAGACTATTTGCAAGAGTCTCTGGGCCCTTGGGACTCACACTCCATGACTCCCTGAGCTCCTTGTTAGAGAGAAACAAACACTCAGCTTCTGGTTTCTGTCCTGGCACCTCTTGGCTCTGCTGAGGGAGATATATGGGGATGATAATGTAATCTTACTGGGGACAGTTTAGCATGGCTTAGTGGAAAGAGCATGGACTTAGTGGAAAGAGGTCATGGGTTCTATTCCCACCACTGCTGCTTATCAACTGTGTGACTTTGGGCAAGTTACTTAATGTCTCTCGTGCCTCAGTTGCCTCATCTGTAAAGTGGAGATTAAGACTGTGAGACCCAAGTGGGACTACCTGATTACCTTGTATCTACTCCAGTACTTAGAACAGTGCTTGGCACATAGTATGCACTTAACACATTATTCCTTCTTGACTGTAAGCCTGCTTTGGGCAGGGATTTTTTTTGATGGTATTTTTTAAGCGCTTACTATGTGTGAAGCACTGTTCTAAGCGCTGGGGGACACAAGGTGATGAGGTTGTCCCACGTGGGACTCACAGTCTTAATCCCCATTTTACAGATGAGGTAACTGAGGCACAGAGAAGTCAAGTGGCTTGCCCAAGGTCACACAGCTGACAAGTGGTAGAGACCAAATTTATTGCTGAATTGTACTCTCCATGTGCTTAGCATAGTGCTCTTCACACAGTAAGCGCTCAATAAACAAGATTGAATAAATGAATGAATGAATGAATCTTCTGGGCTCCCCTGGACAGCCATCCCTGAAGCTCAGTGATTATATCCCCCAGGCCAACTCCTGAGAATATCTCAGCACAGACCAAGGGAGAACCATGACCAGTCTCACCCCTCTGACAGGAATCTACCCAGAATCCTCCACTGCACTACCACTGTAACCTCTGCCCAGGAGAGAGTGAGCCTTGGGTGGCATTCTTATCTTACAACCTGAGAAATGCCATTGCTGTTTCAAGACAATGGTGCCCAGGTCCCAGAATCTGTCTCTGACAGTGTCTCCCTCCCCCTATCCCAGAAGCACCCTGTTGGCTTTCCTGGGTTGTACCTTCTATCAACATTAGTTCTCCCTCCAATGACCTTCCATGAATGGATGCCTTCCTAATCCTTTTCTGAACCTTCCACTATCCGTCTTGTCTTGTCTTATGCCTTTGATTCATTTCCAACCCATAGCGACACCATGGGCACATCTCTCCCAGAAGTCCCCGCTCTCCATCTGCAATTGTTCTGGTAGTGTTTCCAGAGTTTTCTTTGTAGAATTCCAGAAGTGGTTTACCATTGCCCCCTTCCACGCAATAAACTCTAGTCTCCACCCTCAACTCTCTCCCATGGCACTGTTGCCCAGCATGGGTGAGTTTTGACTTGTAGCAGATTGCCATCCACTCACTAGCCACTGCCCAAAGTAGGAATGGAATGGATAGGCCTGTGCTTGACACTCCTTTCCAAAGCTGAGACTGGAAACTGAGAAGCTGAGAGTACTGGAAACTCTCCAGATACGACCCTGAGGGGTGCTACTATCCCTCACCTTTCCATAAATCCATAACATCCATCAATTTCGTAAAAATCCCATTTGAACGTTTGATTTCTGCCTGAATTTCTTACATTTCCTTTTGTTTGGCTGTACTCTTCCACCAGGGAGTGTCATTAGGTGTCCCCTCCTCCAAATGGTGTGGGGTTTGGTCAACAATGAAGTCTTTATTGCCGCTATCTCTGCCCTTCATGAACAATGACACTTCAACCATAACCTAAGTATTCATCTTTTTTTGTCAATTTCCAGCCTTTTTCACTGTTTCCCCATTTAACATATGTTAATTTATGGGTCTTTCAGAATTTCACTTTCTACCAATTTTACAATTTGTTATCACACCTGTATTAATAATAATGATGGCATTATTAAGCATTTACTATGTGCCAAGCACTGTTCTAAGCGTTGGGGGGAAACAAGGTAATCAGGTTATCCTACATGAGACTCACAGTCTTAATCCCCATGTTACAGATGAGGTAACTGAGGCACAGAGAAGTGAAGTGACTTGCCCAAAGTCACACAGTTGACAAGTGGCGGATCTGGGATTAGAACCTATGATCTCTGACTCCCAAGCCCGTCCTCTTTCCACTGAGCCATGCTGCTTCTATAGGCTGCTCCTTCCCAATTCCTATTATGGTAATTTCTTATTATAACTTCCTGTAGCAAATACTTTCAGATCATGACTCTAATGTTTGGTTGTTATGGATAAGAAAACACCATGGCATCATTTTTATAAAACAATTCTACCCTTTTCCATTTCCTTCACAGTTTACATCAATGATAGGGATTTGTTTGAGAAATACCATGTTTTTTATTTGTCCAAAAACATTTGCAGGAAGGGAGCTGAGTTCCTTTGTTCCAATAAAAGTGAAAATTCCACCTCTTAAGAAAACCAATCAACAATAAATGTGGTGTTTATTAAATGCTTATTATGTTCTAAGCTCTGGCGTATCTACAAGGTTACCCACACACCTTCAGTTATACATTCCTAATCCATGTTTTTTCACTAGACAGTTGAACCCCAACTGATTCCAGTGCTGGACTGGGGATTCTGACCATGCCAGACCTCACTGCACCCACAACCTTGCTACTGGGAAAGAGCAGAGAAATCCTTCACGAGATAGCTCTTTTTTAGCCATTGTGTTTCACTAGACCCTTGCACCCTGGATTGGGAATTCTATTTTTAAGACATTGTATGGTGGCAGAGGTTACCGAGAAGGCTCGGTGAGCTGGGGAATAGCTGGTGAAGAGAGATGACATGTAAGATGGAGGGAGATGGTGCAGAGCTTTGAAGCTAATGGCAAGGAGTTTCTGTTTATTGCAGAAGGAGAAGGATAGCCACTGGATATTTTTGAGGTGTGAGGGGATGTGTGCTGAGTGGTGCTGAAAAAGGATGATCCATGTAGCAGTGTAGAGAATGGGCTGGAGAGGTGGAGAGCTAGAGTCAGGGAGAGCAATGATGAGGCTGATACCATACGTAGTCCTGCTGGTCTAGGATTGCAGGCTTGGACCAGTGTGGATGAAGAGGAGAGGGTGGATTCTGGAAATGTGGCAGAAGACCTGACAGGATTTAGAAGGAGCATGATGTGAGAATTGAAAGACAATGAGGAATTCAAGGATCATGCCAAAGAAGCCAGCTTCTGGGGACAGGGAGGGGGCATGGAGTCGTTGGCAGAGAGAGGAATGTTTGGAAGAGGAGAATTAGGAGGTGATGGAGAAGGAGGGGCTTTACAAAGGAAGGTGAGGCATCCAGTTTTGAACACGTTGAACTTGAGGTGCAGGTGGGACACTCAAGAGGAGCTGTCTTAGGGGCAAGAGGAAATGTGGGATTAGAACCCAAGAATAGAACCAAGATTTGAAAGCTGCTTGGGGGAGACAGAATGGCTTAGGGGAAGAACCATGGGCCTGAAGTCAGAGGTGGGAGGTCAGGATTAGAGAGATAGAACTGGGAGTCATCCGCATAAGGGCCTTCCCTGATTAAGCCTTCTTTTCCCTGATTCCCTCTCTCTTCTGCATCATCTGTGCACTTGGGTTTGTTACCTTTGGGAGCATGACATTGACCTCACCCTTAACCCTGCAGCACATACGTGCATATCCATAATCGTTTTATGTATATAAAGATCCATCTTCCCTTCACGACTGTAAACGTGTTGTGGGCAGAGAATGTGTCCACAAACTCTCTTGCATTGTACACTACCCAGCCCTTTGTACAAGTCCCTGCACACAGTAAGTGCCCAATAAATGCCGATGATTAATTTATTCATTGATCGAGGTGGTAAATAAAGCCACATGAATACATAAATGCCTCTAGCGAGTGCGTGCAGAATATACTAAGTAGGGACCCAGAGCAGAGCCTGTGGGACACTGATAGCCAGCGGACAAGATGGGAAAGAGTTGCCAACAATCAAAACAAAGGGATTACAATCTCTGGAAGAAGCCAGATTTCCTACTTATGAATTTTCTCAGGGCCCCTTTCATGTCCTTGTTCCTCAGGCTGTAGATGAAAGGGTTCAGCATGGGGGTCACCACTGAGTACATCACTGACTCTATAGATTCTTTCCTGGCCGTGTGGGTGGACTGGGGACTGAAGTAGACCCCAATGCCAGTACCATAGAACAAAGAGACCACGGACAGATGAGAGCCACAGGTGGAGAAAGCTTTAAACCTTCCCCCAGCAGATGGGATTCTGAAAATTGTGGAGAAAATCTGATTGTAAGAGAACAGAAGGCCCGTGAGTGGACCTAACCCTAACAGAGCTGCAAGAACAAAGAAAAATATTTCATTGATGAGTGGATCAGTGCAGGAAAGTTTTATGATCTGGATAGGCTCGCAGAAGAAGTGATAGATTTTATTGTCTGCACAGAAGGATATTCGTAGTACCATTAAAGTATGTGTCAGAGCATGGAGACTGCTGACAATCCAGGACCCAGCTACCATCAGGGCACAGAGCCATGGGCTCATGATGGTAGTGTAGTGGAGGGGGTGGCATATGGCCACGTAACGGTCATAAGCCATTCCGGTGAGGAGAAAGTGGTCCAGACTTATGAAGAGAATGAAGAAATACACTTGCACCAGGCAGCCAGCATAGGATATGGATTTGTTGTGGGTCTGAATGTTGACCAGCATCTTGGGGACTGTGGTGGACAGGAGACAGATGTCGGCCAGGGAGAGGTTGGTGAGGAAGAAGTACATGGGGGTGTGCAGGTGCGGGTCAGAGCCGATGGCCAGGATGATGAGCAGGCTCCCCAGGACCCCGAGCAGGTACATCCAGAGGAACAGTATGAAGAGCAGCTGCCACTGCTCCGCCCAGTCGGACAGTCCCAGGAGGAGGAATTCCGAGACAGCAGTTTGGTTTCCCCTGTCCATGGGGCCGGAGGATCTGCCGGGGGGAGATGAGGCAGGAGAATGGTTTGGTGGAGCAATCACATCCTGGTTCAGACTCAGTCTGGACTTTATGCAGTTTAATGTGTTTGTGCCTGGGCAGGTCAGGGTAAACAGTGGAGAGAACCCTGCTACTCGATTTCATACATTTCCTTGCTTTATTAGAAATGTATTTGGCAGGGCTGTGTTGTGGCTGGAGTATTTGTTCATCTGAGATTCTCCTGCTCATACTCTCCAGCCTTCCTGGAGTCCTGGGTCAACCATTTCCGGGCCCGGGTGTGTGTCAACCCTAGGTGAAGCGGGTTCTATCTCTACCCCAACCCCCGGCACAGAACTGGGCTCTCAGTCCAGCTGCTCTTCATTCTCCATGGAGCACCCCGTTGGAGACTCAGAGCCCATCATCAGTGGCCCTCAGGCTTCTCCTCACCTGAAGTAACAATCCCACTTTCTTCAGATACCCCATTCCCAGACATTTCTCTATCATCACGGCTCCCTCCAGAGCCTTCTCCATGTATTCTCATCCCACTTCTCAGGTCAAACCTACTCAGTACTAGGGAGAAATTTGTTTCTTGCTCACTTTGGTGCCAAAAGAATATTGCTGGGTCCTGTTGATGGACTTTACGATGCTGGTAGCTGCCCTGCACCCTACCCTTAGCAAATGCCCCCGACTCCTTTCTTATGCCTTCTTATAAGTTTATTTTTGCTTGCTTTTTAAGCCCATCATGCTAGTTTTTGCAAGGCTCAGACCACTCCTTGCTCCCAGTCTTGTTTGTCTTCCTTGTGTCTGGAGTTCCCGTAAGAATGAGGGTTGTGGCGTCTGCAGGTGGTGGTCCAATGCATAGAGTAGTCTTCCCTCCACCCACCAACAATTACAGGAGTGAAGTCAGATCTCTTTCATAAATGGAGGGTGGGCCATCCATGCGGCCCAGGTCTCCATAAGAGGGAAGCTCCGGTCTGTGATGTGCCAGTGACTGGTCAGGGCAGTCTTCTTCCTCTCCCCCCACAGTATGAAAGTAAAGCCCATAATCACCTAGGAAACACTGGGAAAGACTGCAGGCTTTTGTACTCTAGTTCTCTTGATTGGAGAGGAAAGAATCTTGATAATTACCCTCTCCAAGTGGTGTTTTAGCTATTCATTTTAATGTTAATAATTTGAGCAATTAAATCTTCAAATGGCTCTTATTTTGGATTGTAATTTACTGTTGTTGTTTTTCTTCTATTGGTATCTCTTCCCTTACTTAGTGGGGTTAGGGTCCAGAGAATTGAGACCGTGTCTTGTATTTTTCTTGAGGGCAGAGATTATGCCTGCCTAACCTCTTATGCTGTTCTTTCCCAGGAGCTTACTACAGTGCTCTACACACAAGTGTTCAATAAATACCAGTGATTAAATACCAGGGCTTGGTATGAGGTAGGTACTCAACAATAACACTAATACAATGACGAAAATGGCTATGTTGTGATTTCTTCTTTTAAATCCCTTAGAAACCCTAGATGACAGGTAAACACCCCCCTCTTCTCTCTGCTCTGGCAGGAAACCCCACCTAATTAACCCCTTCAAGGTCCAGGCAGTAAACTTTTCCCCATCCCTGAATCCACTGTTAAACCTAGGCATTTCCCAGGTTTAAACACTGCAGGTTGAAATCTGTGTTAGGTGATATGAAGGAGTTCTAGTTGGTTGGGAGGGATTCTAGGCAAATGGAGCCATGGAACTCTGTTGGGAGGTTCTGGTCCACCTTGGCTGATCCATGCTGGATCATACCCCAAGCTCAACTTTCTCCAGCCCCACAGTCCTGAGGGCCAGCCCTTCTTCTGGAGCAATCCTAATATCCAGCAGTCTTCACCTCGCAGTCTTCACCTGTGATGGCCCTTGACTATTTAGGTTTTCAAAGACATCTGATCACTCCCAAGAGTGCTTTGCTTTGCTCCTGACCCTTTTTTTTTAA
This sequence comes from Tachyglossus aculeatus, assembly GCF_015852505.1. Lineage (NCBI taxonomy): Eukaryota > Metazoa > Chordata > Mammalia > Monotremata > Tachyglossidae > Tachyglossus > Tachyglossus aculeatus. Next base: position 110,683,683 of record NC_052101.1, read on the forward strand.
ATTGTATTTTTTAAGTTCTTACTATTTGCCAGGCACTGTACTAAACCCTGGGGTAGATGCAAGGTTGACACAGTCCATGTCCCACATGGGGCTCACAGTCATAATTCCCATTTTACAGATGTGGTAAGTGAGGCATGGAGAAGTTCAATGACTTGCCCAAGGTCACAGGGCAGACAAGCGGCAGAGCTGGGACTAGAACTCAGGTCCTCTTGTCTCCCAGGCCCGTATTCTATCCACTAGGCCAAGCTGCTTCTCAAGATGAAAATCTGACATCCATGATCTCATCTGGGACACCAGCCATCTACTTCACTCAACTCAGGTGAATGGACCATTTTTTTAATGGTATCTGTTACGCACTTAATATGTGCCAGGGTCACTGTACTAAGCAGCATGGCTAAATGGAAAGAGCATAGGCTTGGGAGTCAGAGTTCATGGGTTCTAATCAAGGCTCCACAACTTGTCAGCTGTGTGACTTTAGGCAAGTCACTTAATTTCTCCGTGCCTCAGTTCCCTCATCTTTAAAATGGGGATTGACTGTGAGCCCCAAGTGGCACACCCTGATTACCTTGTATCACCCACAACACTTAGAACAGTGCTTGGCACATAGTAAGTACTTAACAAATACCATCATCATCATTACTGTAATAGATCCAAGTTAATCAGGTTGGACGCAGTTTATGTCCCACATGGCGCTCTCAGTTGATCCCCAATTTACAGGGAAGGCACAGGGAAGTGAAGTGACTTGCCCAATGTCACACAGCAGGCACGTAGTGGAGCTGGGATTAGAACCCAGGTCCTTCTGACTCCCAGGTCCATGCTCTAGCCACTAGGCAACACTACTTCTCAAGATCTCACCCAGGAATGGTCAGTCTTAGATTCTTGTCTTACTGGATGACTTAGAGGGAAAATTAGGGATGTTAGATGATACATCCCTAACCGTTAAGATGATATTAAGGAGAGTAACTTTTACTAGTCGGCCAGTGGTCCACTGTGTACATGGCCCACGAGCTACAGGATAGGTGATACCAGGAGGATAGTACATACGGCTTGCATCCAATGGTCTAAGAGAGACTGCTTGGTCATCTCAGGAACTAATTGTTCATTCTTGGAAGAGTCCTCCAGAGACCTACTCTTTTCATCACCCAAAGGAGTATCTTCCCCTTGAGGGTTCCCACATACCATCATCAGGGGTCACTAAGGATCTCTCAAATACGGTTCACACCTATGATCATTAAAAGATGGAGGAACTAGGACTGTATGCATCATTGGTCATTGGGGACGTTTGATAGGGCAGTTTGGTAGAATGGAGGGGACTAAAGCTAGACTCGAGGGGATCCAGGAGAGAATTGGAGTTGAGCAATTCGAGGCATCGAGTATAGATGACTCACTCTAGGAGTTTGGAAAGGAAGTGTAGGAGGGAGATAGGGCAATAACTGGGAGGAGCAGTGGGGTCAAGAGAGGGTTTTTTTTAGGATGGGGAGAATTGGGCATGTTTGAAGGCAGAGGGGAGGAGGCCGTTGGAGAGTGAGTGGTTGAGGATGGAAGTTGAGGGGAGGAAGGAAGGGGTGAGAGTTTTTATAAGATGCGAGGGAATGGAGTCCGAAGCACAGGTGGTGGGGGTGGCACTTGAGAGGAGGAAGGAGATCTCTTCTGAAGATACTACCAGAAAGTATGGGAAGGTAGAGGAGAAGGTTGAGAGTGGGGGGATGGAGAAGGGGGAGCGGTGACTTTGGGGAGCTCAGACCTGATGGTGTTAATTTTCCTAATGAAGTAGGTGGCCAGATCATTGGGGGTGAGGGATGGAGGACGGGGAGGAACAGGGGGCCTGAGGAGGAAGTTAAATGTCCAGAACATCTGACTTGGGTGATGGGCATGGGTGTCAATAAGGGAAGAAAAATTGTTTTGCCTGGTAGAGAAGAGGACAGTTTTAGGGCAGGAAAGGTTAAATTTAAAGTGAACAAGGTTGGCTTGGTGACCGTCACCAATTCTGGTGGTGAAACATCCTGGTTTGGGCAGGTTATTATTCGGCCTGGTAGGGACCAGAGAAGACTTGTTGGATTTTAGCCAAGAAACACCCAGAGCAATACCTGAAACTCAGAGAAGTCACCACCAGCATTACCCCCTTCAGATTGCATCCAGGATGATAGACAAAAACACTATGGAAACCCAGCCCAGGCATCATTTGTCACACTGTGGCCAGCAGATACCGCTAGAACAGAGTTCCCCGGGGTACCCAGTCTCTAAAACATTGGTCCCTGATTCCTGCTGCATGGCTCAAGCTGCTGACCTCCAACAACCTCTGGCCTTCCCTTTCCTTTCTCCATCCCTTGCGGCGTGGGCCACAGAAAAAGAAGCACTGCACACTATTGGTTTGTTTCGCTAACTCAGTTGTATTCTCACAAGGGTTCAGTACGGTACTCTGCACATAGTAAACACCCAATAAATACCATTGATGATGATGATAATAATAATGTGGACACAAGATCAGGTGAGCCAGGTGGCTTTTGTAGAAAAAAGATCATTGCGACCAGAACCATCCCACACTTGGAAGCCTTTCCCTTCTGAACAAATACCATCATCATCATCATTATTATTATCTATATATATTATTGTCTCTCTCCCCAACTAGATTTGTAAAGCCATTATGGGCAGGGGGTATTTCTGTCGTATTGCTGGGCTTTACTCTCCCAAGTGCTTAGTACAGTGCCCTGCACACAGTAAATGGTCAATAAATATTATTGGTTGATAGATTGGTGTAGGGTTGAAGTCTCCTGCATTTAGAGCCCCAGACTACAAGTCCCCGGGTGTTTTGTGACTTCAACTGAGCAGGCTGTGAGGGTGTTCCAACCTGAACATGGAAGGCTAGGCATTTCAAGTGACGAAGAGCAGCTGCTCACACACTGACTAGAGCACCCATCCCATGCATGTGGCTGTTGGTTTCTCTCCTAAATGTGGTCAGTAACATATAACAGAGAGGAAAAGCCTGTGGAAGATCGGGATGAGGACCCACACTCCAGTGGAAAGTTAATGGGGGTCTGCACCTCCCCCAGAGACATGCCCTTCTCCCAGCCCCCTCCCCATCCCCTGCTCGTCACCGGGACGATGAGGACACTGACCCCACTCTCAGGATGCCCCAATCCTGTGGCTTACCATCAAGGAGGTGGGTTGAGACATGCTTTAGGCCCAGTATCAGAGTAGCGTGAAGTCTGAAGTTCTCCTGTCAGGGGTGGGTAACAGGTGCGGGTGTTCCCATGGGCTGGCTCGGGGGGAACGTACCTTACCTGTGCAGGTTGTCTTGAGGTCAGTCAGGCAATGTCCTTTTCATACGCCGTCTAACTCCTCTGTACCTCGGGGAATGAGCCTTGTGGTGGGGAATTCCTCCTAGAACAATTGATGTGGCTGTGTGGGAAGAGGAATGCAAGAAATTCAGGGTCCTAGGCAGGAACGCTGCATCCTCACTCATGGTGGCAGTGCGGATGGGAAAGGGACTCATGGCAGGACTATTTGTAAGAGCCTCTGGGCCCTTGGGACTCACACTCCATGGCTCCCTGAGCTCCTTGTTATATGTGAATGAACACTCAGCTTCTGGTTTCTGCCCTGGCCCCTCCTGGTTCTACTGAGGGAGATATCTGGAGATGATAATGTAATCTTACTGGGGACAGTTTAGCATGGCTTAGTGGAAAGAGCATGGACTTAGTTGAAAGAGGTTGTGGGTTCTATTCCTGCCTCTGCTGCTTATCAGCTGTTCGACTTTGGGCAAGTTACTTAACGTCTGTTGTGCCTCAGTTGCCTCATCTGTAAAATGGAGATTAAGACTATGAGCCCCAAGTGGGACTACCTGATTTCCTTGTATGTCCCCTAGTGCTTAGAACAGTGCTTGACACATAGTAAGCACTTAACAAATATCATTATTCCTTTCTTGACTGTAAGCCTGCTGTGGGTGGGGATTCGTAAAGCACTTACTATGTGCGAAGCACTGTTCTAAGCGCTGGGAGATACAAGGTGATGAGGTTGTCCCACGTGGGGCTCACAGTCTTAATCCGCACTTTACAGATGAGGTAACTGGGGCACAGAGAAGTTAAGTGCCTTGCCCAGGGTCACACAGCTAAGTGGTGGAACCCAGATTTATTGCGGAATTGTACTCTCCAAGTGCTTAGTTCAGTGCTCTGCATACAGTAAGTGCACAATAAATAAGATTGAATGAATGAATGATTGAATGAATGAACCTTGTTTGGCTCCCCTGGACAGCGGTTCCTAAAGCTCAGTGATTATATTCCCCAAACTGACTTCTGAGAATCTCAGCACAGACCAAGGGACAGCCATAACCAGTCTCCTCACCCCTCTAAGACAGGAATCTACTCAGAATCCTTCACTGCACTACCACTATAACCTCTGCCCAGGAGAGAGTGAGCCTTGAGCGGCATTCTCATCTAGCAACCTGAGAAATGCCATTGCTGCTTCAGGACAATGGTGCCCAGGTCCCAGAATTTTTTCTCTGACAGTGTCTCCCTCCCCCTATCTCAGAAGCACACAGTGGGCTTTCCTTGGACATACCTTCTATCATCACTAGTGCTCCCTCCAATGACCTGCCATGAATGGATGCCTTCCTAATCCTTTCCTGAACCTTCCACTATCCCTCTTGTCTTATGCCTTTGATTCATTTCTATCCTATAGCGACACCACGGGCACATCTCTCCCAGAAGGCCCCGCTCTCCATCTGCAATCATTCTGGTAGTGTTTCCAGAGTTTTCTTTGTAAAATTCCCGAAGTGGTTTATCATTGCCGCCTTCTGCGCAGTAAACCCTAGTCTCCGCCCTTAACTCTCTCCTATGCCACTGCTGCCCAGCATGGGTGAGTTTTGACTTGTAGCAGATTGCCTTCCACTCACTAGCCACTGCCCAAAGTAGGAATGGAATGGATAGACCTGTGCTTGACACTCCCTCCCATAGCTGAGACTGATAGATTACTGGAAACTCTCCAGATGTGACACTGATGAGGGCCACTATCCCTCACCTTTCCATAAATCCATAACATCCATAAATTTCATAAAATCCCATTTGAACATGTTTGATTTCTGTCTGAAGTCCTTACATTTCCTTTAGTTTGGCTTTACATTCCCACCAGTGAGTGTCATTAAGTGTCCCCTCCTCCCAGTAGTGTGGGATTTGGTCAACAATGAATCTTTATTGCCGCTGTCTCCGCCCTTCTTGAACAATGGCACTTCAACCATAACCTGACTAAGTATTTATCTTTTTTGTCAATTTCCAGCCTTTTCCACTGTTTCCCCATTTAACAAATGTTAACTGATGGGTCTTTCAGATTTTCACTTTCTACAAATTCTGCAATTTGTAATCACACCTGCAATAATAATAATGATGATGGCATTATTAAGCATTTACTATGTGCCAAGCACTGTTCTAAGCCCTGGGGGGAAACAAGGTAATCAGGTTGTCCCACATAGGACTCACAGTCTTAATCCCCATTTTACAGATGAGGCAACTGAGGCACAGAGAAGGGAAGTGATTTGCCCAAAATCACATAGTTGACAAGTGGCGGATCTGGGATTAGAACGTATGATGTCTGACCCCCAAGCCCATCCTTTTTCCACTGAGCCATGCTGCTTCTATAGGCTGCGCCTTCCCAATTCCTATTATGGTTATTTCTTAATATAACTTACTGCAGCAAATATTTTAGGATCATGACTCTAATGTTTAGTTGTTAGGGATAAGAAAACACCATGGCATCATTTTTATAAAACATTTCTACCCTTTTCCATTTCCTTCACAGTTTAGATCAATGATAGGGATTTGTTTGAGAAATACCGTGTCTTTTATTTGTCCAAAAACATTTGCAAGAAGGGAGCTGAGTTCCTTTATTCCAATACAAGTGAAAATTCCACCTCTTAAGAAAACCAATCAACAATAATTGTGGTGTTTAATAAATGTTTATTACGTTCTAAACTCTGGGGTAGCTACAGGGTTACCCACACACCCACAATTATACATTCCTAATCCACGTTTTTTCACTAGACAATTGAACCCCAACTGATTCCAGTGCAGGACTGGGGATTCTGACCATGCCAGACCCCACTGCACCTGCAGAATTGCTACTGGGAAAGAGCAGAGAAATCTATGAATACATAGATGCCTCTAAGGAGTAGGTGAGGAATGTGCTAAGTAGACATTCAGAACAGAACCTGTGGGACACTGACAATCAGCAGATGAGAGGGGAAAGAGTTTCCAACAAACAAAACAAAGGGATTACAGTTTCTGGAAGAAGTCATATTTCCTACTGATGAATTTTCTCAGGGCCCCTTTCATGTCCTTGTTCCTCAGGCTGTAGATGAAAGGGTTCAGCATGGGGGTCACCACTGAGTACATCACAGATGCTATAGAGTCTTTCTTGGCCTTGTGGGTGGATCGGGGGCTGAAGTAGACCCAAGCGGAAGTGCCATAGAACAAGGAGACCACAGACAGATGAGAGCCACAGGTTGAGAAGGCTTTAAACCTTCCCCCGGTAGATGGGATTCTTAAAATAGTGGAGAAAATCTGATTGTAAGAGAACAGAAGGCCCGTGAGGGGACCTAGCCCTAACAGAGCTGCAAAAACAAAGAGCAATATTTCATTGATGAGTGGATCAGTGCAGGAAAGTTTTATGATCTGGATAGGTTCACAGAAGAAGTGATGGATTTTATTGTCTGCACAGAAGGATATTCGAAGCACCATTAAAGTATGTGTCAGAGCATGGAGACTGCTGGTAATCCAGGACCCAGCTACCATCAGGGCACAGAGCCGTGGGCCCATGATGGTGGTGTAGTGGAGTGGGTGGCATATAGCCACATAGCGGTCATAAGCCATTCCAGTGAGGAGAAAGTGGTCGAGACCTCCGAACAGAATGAAGAAATACATTTGCGCCAGGCACCCAGCGTAGGATATGGTTTTACTGTGGGTCTGAATGTTGACCAGCATCTTGGGGACTGTGGTGGACAGAAAACAGATGTCGGCCAGGGAGAGGTTGGTGAGGAAGAAGTACATGGGCGTGTGCAGGTGCGGGTCAGATCTGATGGCCAGGATGATGAGCAGGCTCCCCAGGACACCAAGCAGGTACATCCAGAGGAATAACATGAAGAGGAGCTGCCGCTGCTCTGCCCAGTCGGACAGTCCCAGGAGGAGGAATTCTGAGATGCCGGTTTGGTTTCCCCTGTCCATGCGGCCAGAGATTCTGCTGGGGGAGATGTGGCAGGAGAATGGGATGGAGAAGCAATCACATCCTGGTTCAGACTCTGTCTAGACTTTATGCAGTTCAATGTGTTATCGCCGCGGCAGGGCACGGAAAACAGTGGAGAAATCCCTGCTACTCGATTTCATAAATTTCCCTGCTTTATTGGAAATGTGGTTTGGAGGGCTGAGCTCTGGCTGGAGTATTTGTTCATCTGAGATTCTCCTGCTCACACTGTCCAGCCTTCCTGGGGTCCTGTGTCAACTATTTCCGGGCCTGGGTGTGTGTCAACACTAGATGAAGCGGGTTCTATTTCTGCCCCATCCCCAGGCACAGAATTGGGCTCTCGGTCCTGCTGCGCCTCATTCTCCATGGAACACCTCATCAGAGACTCGGAGCCCATCATCAGTGGCCCCTCAGGCTTCTCCTCACCTGAATCAACAATCCCAGTTTCTTCAGACACCCCATTCCCAGACATTTCTCCATCATCACCTCTCCCTCCGGAGCCTTCTCCATGGAATCTCATCCCACTTCTCAGGTCAACCCTACTCAGTACTAAGGAGAAAAATTGTGCCTTGCTCATTTTGGTGCCAAAAGAATATTGCTGGGTCCTGTTGATGGACTTTACAGTGCTCGCAGCTGCCCTGCACCCTACTCTTAGCAAATGCCCCCCAACTCCCTCCTTATGCCTTCTTATTAAGTTTATTTTGGCTTTCTTTTTAAGCCCAACATACTTGTTTCTGTCACGCTCAGTTCCAGCTCTTGCTCCCATTCTTGTTTGTCTTCCACATTTCTGGACTTCCCCTAGTAATGAGGGTTCTGGCATCTGCAGAGGGTGGTCCAATGGCTTGAGTAGTCTCCTCAAAACCCACTCAACAATTTGAGGAGTGAAGCCAGATCTCTATCAAGAGTGGAGGGTGGGCCACCCATGCGGCCAGGATCCCCATAACAGGGAAGCTCCGGTCTGTGATGAGCCGCTGGCTGGCCAGGTGAGTCTTCTTCCTCTCCCCCACAGGATGAAAATAAAGCCCATACCACCTAAGAAACACTGGGAAGGACTGCAGGCATTTGTACTCAAGTACTCTTGATTAGAGAGGAGAAAATCTTGATAATTCCCCCCGCCCCCAAGTGCTGTTTTAGCTATTTGTTAAATTTCGATAATTTGGGGACTTAAATCGTCAAATGGCTCTTATTCTGGATAGTAATTTACTGTTGTTCTTTTTCTCCTGTGAGTCTCTCTTCCCTTACCTAGTGGGGTCAGGGTCCAGAGAACTGGGACTGTGTCTTGTATTTTTCTTGAGGGCAGAGATTATGCCTGCTTACCCTCTTCTGCTGTGCTTTCCCAGTGGCTTAGTACAGCGCTTTACACACAAATGTTCAGTAGATACCAGTGATTAAATACCAAGGGTTAGTATGAGGTAAGTGCTCAACAATAACACTAATATAATTCTGAAAATGGCTGTCATGGTGTGATTGCTGCTTTTAAATCCTCTAGAAACCCTTGAGGATAGGTAAACATATCCCCCTCTTCTCTCTGCTCTAGGAAGAAAACCCACCTAATTAACTCCTCCAAGGTCCAGGCAGTAAACTCTCCCCCATCCCTGAATCCATTGTTAAGCCTAGGCATTTTCTGGGTTTAAATACTGCAGGTTGAAATCCGTGTCAGGGAGTATGAAGAAGTTCTAGTTGGCTCGGAGGGATTCTAGGTGATTCGAGCCATGAAACTGCTTTGGGAGGTTCTGGTCCAGCTTGGCTGATCCATGCTGATCATACCCCAAGCCCAACGTTCTCCAGCCCCTCAGTCCTGAGGGCCAGCCCTTCTTCTGGAGCAATCCTAGTATTCAGCAGTCTTCACCTGTGATGGCCAGTTGACCAGTTAGGTCTTCGAAGCCGTCCTGTCACTTCAAACCTTTCCCACCCCACTTCCCCTGCAAATCCTCACCTTGCTTTGCCCCTGACAATTTTTTAAAAAATGGTATTAAGTTCTTACTATTTTCCAGGTGCTGTACTGAGCCCTGGGGTAGATGCATGGCAATCACGTTGACACTTTCCATGTCCCACGTGGGGCTCACAGTCATAGTTCACATTTTACAGATGTGGTAAGTGTAGCACGGAGAAGTTCAATGATTTGCCCAAGGTCACAGGGTGGACAAGTGGCAGAGCTGGGACTAGAACCCAGGTCCTGTTTACTCCCAGGCCCAAGTTCTCTCCACTGGGCCAAGCTGCTTCTCAAGATAAAAATTTGTCATCCATGATCTCATCTGGAACACCAGCCATCTACTTCACTCAACCCAGGTGGATGGACCATTTTTATGGTTTTCTTTAAGCACTTATTATGTGCCAGACGCACTGTACTAAGCAGCGTGGCTCAATGGAAAGAGCACAGGCTTGGCTGTCAGAGGTCATGGGTTCTAATCATGGCTCTGCCACTTGCCAGCTGTGTGACTTTGGGAAAGTTCCATAACTTTTCCATGCCTCAGTTCCCTCATCTGTAAAATGGAGACTAAGACTGCGAGCTCCACGTGGTACAACCTCATTACCTTGTATCCCCCAGTGCTTAGAACAGTGCTTAGCACATAGTAAGCGCTTAACAAATACCATCATCATCATCGTCCCTGCAATAGATCCAAGTTAATCAGGTTGGACGCAGTCCATGTCCCACGCGGCACAGTCAGTCAATCCCCATTTTACAGGGAAGGCACAGGGAAGTGAAGTGACTTGGCCAATGTCACACAGCAGAAAAGTGGCAGGAGCTGGGAACAGAACCCTGTCCTTCTGACACCCAGGTACATGCTCTATCCACTAGACCACACTGCTTCTCAAGATCTCGCCCAGGAATGGTCGGTCTTAGATTCTTGTCTTACTGGATGACCTAGAGGGAAAATTAGGGATATTAGATGAGTTATCCCTAACCATTTATGTGATATTAAGGAGAGTAACTGTTACCAGTTGGCCAGTGGTCCATTGGGTATAGGGCCCACAAGCTGCAGGATAAGTGATACCAGAAAGATAGTGTATACAGCCTGCATCGGATGGTCTTGGACAGACTGCTTGGTCATCTTGGGAACTAATTGTTCGTTCTTGAAAGAGTCCTCCAGAGACCCACTCTTTGCATCACCCAAAGGAGGAACTTCCCTCTGAGGGTTCCCGCAGACTATCAGCAAGGCTAACTAAGGATCTCTCAAAAATGGTTCAAACCTATGATCATCACAAGAAGGAGGACCTAGGACTGGAGGCATCACCAGAAAATAGAAATTTCCTCTCCAGGATTCATTAAAAGGAGGGAAGGACTTCCTCTGTGTGCAGGGCACTAACTGGGAAGACTTTTGGAGGGGGTGCTTTAGAATATAAAAGGCACAACTAGTTGCTGCAAAAGTATGTATTTTTTGTATCTGTTTGTACCGGGATGGTGCCCCTTGTTATGTGGGATCCAGTGGGATGTTTTAATAAAGAGGACCTGTTATTCACTGAGATCTTGGGGTATAGTTTCTTCAGTAATGGCTATGGAATGAGAAAGACAGTCTCCTGTTCCCTGAAAGGGTCAGTGAAAATAGTAATGGTTCATTCATTCAGTCAGATTTATTGAGCGCTTACTGTTATGCAGAGCAATGTACTAAGCATTTGGAAAGTAAATTTGGCAATAGATAGAGAGAATCCCTACCCAACAACGGGCTCACAGCCTGAAAGCAGGAGACAGACAACAAAACAAAAAAAGTAGACAGGCATCAATGACATCAATATGGATAAATAGAACTACAGATAATATTTAGTATTATTATTATTAATAAAATAAATAAAGTTATAATTTTGTACAAATATAAACATGTGCTGTGGGGAGGGGAAGGGGGTAGAGCAGAGGGATGGAGTAGGGGTGGTGGGGAGGGGAGGAGGAGCAGAGGAAAAGGGGGGCTCAGTCTGGGAAGGCATCCTGGAGGAGGTGAGCTCACAGTAGGGCTTCGAAGAGGGGAAGAGTGCTAGTTTGATTAATTAATTAATTAATACTTAATAATGGCATTTGTTAAGCGCTTACTATGTGCGAAGCACTGTTCTAAGCGCTGAGCACTGTTCTAAGTGCTGTTGTATGTTTGATGCGAGTAGGGAGGTCATATCTCACTTTCAGAATGCCCCGATATTGTGGCTTTTAGACTCCTGTGGACCCAGTGGGGAAGGGGGCTGGGATGTACTTGTAGCCCCAATATTGGATCAGAGTGAAGGCTAAAGTTCTCCCATCGTGACTGGGAAGAGGCATGGGTGCTCTTCTGTGTTGGGACGGGGGGGTCGTTCCCTACCTGTGCAGGTCGTCTTGGGGTCAGTCGGGCAATGAAGGCTGTCTGCACCGTCCGCCTCCTTTGTTCCTTCGGATGACGGGCCTTGTGGTGGGGAACTCGTCCTGGAACAATCAGTGTAGCTGAGAGGGAAGCGGGATGGGGGGCTGTGGAGCTCCAAGCAGAAATGCTGCATCCTCAACCACAGGTGCAGTGGTGGTGTGAGTGGGGCTTACGGCAGGACTATTTGCAGGAGTCTCTGGTCCCTCAGGCCCCACAGTTTATGGCTCCCCCAGCTCCGTGTGAGAGAGACATAAACTCTCAGTGCCTGGTCTCCCTGCTGGGCTTTGCTTAGGGAGATGTCCCAGGAGATTTTCTGTTTTAAGTGGTATTTAAGTGCTTACCATGTGCCAGGCACTGTACTAAGTGTGGGGTAGATACAAGATAATCGGGATGGACACAATCCCCATCTCACAAGGGACTCACAATCCTAATCTCCATTTCATAGATGAGGTAAATGAGGCCCAGAAAAGTGAAGTGACTTGCCCGTGGCTACACAGCAGAGAAGTGGCAGAAGCAGGATTAGAACCCTGGTCTTCCAACTCCCAGGCCCATACTAGGTCCACCAGGCCATGCTGCTTCCCTAATAAGAATGGCATAGGTTATGTGCCAAGCATTGTACTAAGGGCTGGGGCAGATATAAGGTGATTAGGTCTCACGTAGGACTCACAGTCTCAGTAGGAGGGGGAACAGGTACTGAATCCCCATTTTATAGATAAGGACCTGAAGCACAGAAAAGTTGAGTGACTTGTCCAAAGTCACACAGCAGACAAGTAGTGAGCTGGGATAAGAGCCCAGTTTCTCTGACTCCCTTGTCCCTGATCTTTCCACTAGGCCACACTGCTTCTTTGGTCAACAGAATATTGTTGACCATAAAGGAGGATGGTAAACTCTCACTCGGAATGTGAGAGTTTGACCCTCTCCTACAAAAAACAAACAAAACCAAATTGTACACGACAAAAAGTATGCGAGGTTCGAGAGCTGGCTTAACTTTCTCAGAAAAATAAGCTTCAGGTGAATCAGCATGTCAGAGTCCTCGAGAGAAGACACTTTTCCTGTTGAATGCATTTCTCAGGGCCATTTTAATGTTCTTGTTCCTCAGGCTGTAGATGAAGGGATTCACAGTGGGGATAACCACTGTGTACAGCACAGACGCTATTGAGCCCTTACTGAATGTCTGGGTAGATGTTGGACAAAAGGAAGTCCCAAGAGAGGTGCTGTAGTATAAGGAGACCACGGACAGGTGAGAAGCACAAGTGCTGAAGGCTTTCCACCTACCCCCTGCAGATGGGATTCTCAATATGGTGGAGATGATGCGAATGTAAGAGAACAGAAGGCCGGTGATTGGACCTACCCCAATCACTACTACAGAGACAAACATGATTACTTCATTGATGCAAATGCCAGAACAGGAAGGCTTTAGGATCTGGTAAAGTTCACAGAAGAAGTGAAGAATTTCCCGATTGGTACAGAAGGATAAGCGAACCACCAATAGGGTGTGTGTCAGGGCATGGAGGGAATTGAAGATCCAGGATCCAGCAACAACCAGGGTACAGAGCTGTGGGCACATGATGGTGGTGTAGTGGAGGGGGTGACATATGGCCTCGTAACGGTCATATGCCATTCCAGTGCGGAGAAAATGGTCCAGACTTGTGAACAGAATGAAGAAGTGTATTTGTGCCAGGCAGCCAGTGTAGGATATGGATTTGTCGTGGTTCTGAATGTTAACCAGCATCTTGGGGACCGTGGTGGACAGGAAGCAGATGTCAGCCTGGGAGAGGTTGGTGAGGAAGAAGTACATGGGGGTGTGCAGGTGCGGGTCAGAGCTGACGGGCAGGACGATGAGCAGGCTCCCCAGAACCCCAAACAGGTACAACCAGAGGAACAACACGAAGAGGAGCTCCCACTGCTCTGCCAGGTTGGACAGTCCCAGGAGGGAGAATTCGGAGATGCCAGTTTGGTTTCCCCTCTCCATGGGGCTGGAGGATCTGCTGGGGGAGATGCGACAGGAGAATGGGATGGTGGAGCAATCACATCCTGGTTCAGACTCAGTCTAGGTTTTATGCAGTTTAATGTGTGTGTTCCGGGGCGGGGTAGCGTAAACAATGGAGAGACCCCTGCTGCTCAATTTCAGACATCTCCCCAGCTTTATTGGGAATGTGATTGGGAGGGCTGGGGTCTGGCTGGAGTATTTGTTCATCTGAGATTCTTCTGCTCACACTCTCCAGCCTTCCTGAGGTCCTGGGTCCACCCTTCCCAGGCCCGTGTGTGTCGGCACAAGGTGCAGCGGGTTCTATTTCTGCCCCACCCCCAGGCACAGTATTGGGCTCTCCTGGTCCGGCTACTCCTCATTCTCAGAAACTCGGAGCCCATCATCAGTGGCCCTTCAGGCTTCTCCTCACCGGATTGAACAATCCCAGTTTCTTCAGACACCCCCATTCCCTGACATTTCTCCATCATCACTACTCTCTCCTTAGCTTTCTCCATGGAATCTCATCCCAATTCTCAGGCCAAGCCTGTTCATTACTAAGGAGAAAAATTGTGCCTTGCTCATTTTGGTGCTAAGACAATATTTCTGGGTCCTGTTGATGGACTTTACGGTGCTGACAGCTGTTCTGCACCCTACCCTTAGGAAATGGCCCCCAACTCCTTCCTTATTCCTTCTTATAAGTTTATTTTTGCTTGCTTTTTAAGCCCATCACACTAGTTTTTGCAAGACTCAGCCCACTCCTCACTCCCAGTCTTGTTTGTCTTCCTCGTGTCTGTAGTTCCCAGAAGAATGAGGGTTGTGGCGTCTGTAGTGGGTGGTCCAATGGGTAGAGTAGTCTTCCCTCCTCCCACCAAGAATTACCGGAGTGAAGTCAGATCTCTTTCATCAGTGGAGGGTGGGCCATCCATGCGGCCGGGGTCTCCATAAGAGGGAAGCTCTGGTCTGTGATGTGCCAGTGGCTGGTCAGGGCAGTCTTCTTCCTCTCCCCCCACAGTTTGAAAGTACAGCCCATAACCATCTAGGAAACACTGGGAAAGACTGCAGGCTTTTCTACCCTAGTACTCTTGATTGGAGAGGAGAGCACCTTGATAATTATCCCCTCCAAGTGCTGTTTCAGCTATTCATTTTAATGTTAATAATTTGGGCAATTAAATCTTCAAATGGCTCTTATTTTGGATTGTAATTTACTGTTGTTGTTTTTCTTCTATTGGTCTCTCTTCCCTTACTTAGTGGGGTCAGGTTCCAGAGAATTGAGACTGTGTCTTGTATTTTTCTTGAGGGCAGAGATTATGCCTGCCTACCCTCTTCTGCTGTGCTTTCCCAGGAGCTTAGTACAGTACAGGAGCTTAGTATAGGAGCTTAGTACAGTGTTCTACACACAAGTGTTCAATAAATACCAGTGATTAAATACCAGGGCTTGGTATGAGGTAGGTACTCAACAATAACACAGGGGAAGCAGCGTGGCTCAGTGGAAAGAGCCCAGGCTTTGGAGTCTGAGGTCATCGGTTCAAATCCCGGCCCCGCCACTTGTCAGCTGTGTGACTTTGAGCAAGTCACTTCACTTCTCTGGGCCTCAGTTCCCTCATCTGTAAAATGGGGATTAAGACTGTGAGCCCCCCGTGGGACAACCTGATCACTTTGTAAACTCCCCAGCGCTTAGAACAGTGCTTTGCACATAGTAAGTGCTTAATAAATGCCATTATTATTAATAACACTAATACAATGACGAAATGGCTGTTATGATGTGATTGCTGCTTTTAAATCCTCTAGAACCCCTTGATGACAGGTAAGCATCCCCCCTCTTCTCCCTGCTCTAGGAGGAAACCCCACCTAATTAACCCCTTCAAGGTCCAGGCAGTAAACTGTTCCCCATTCCTGAATCCACTGTTAAGCCAAGGCATTTCCCAGGTTTAAACGCTGCAGGTTGAAATCTGTGTTCGGTGATATGAAGGAGTTCTAGTTGGTTGGGAGGGATTCTAGGAGATTGGAGCTATGGAACTCTGTTGGGAGGTTCTGGTCCACCTTGGCTGATCCATGCTGATCACACCCCGAGCTCAACTTTCTCCAACCCCGCAGTCCTGAGGGCCAGCCCTTCTTCTGGAGCAATTCTAATATCCAGCAGTCTTCACCTGTGATGGCCCTTGACCAGTTAGGACTTCAAAGACATCTGATCACTCCCAAGACCTGTCCTATCACATTTCCCCTGCAAATCCTCACCTTGCTTTGCCCCTGACTCTTTTTTTTAATTGTATTTTTTAAGTTCTTTCTATTTGCCAGGCACTGTACTGAGCCCTGGGGTAGATGCATGGCAATCAGGTTGACACTTTCCATGTCCCACGTGGGGCTCACAGTCATAATTCCCATTTTACAGATGAGGTAAGTGAGGCATGGAGAAGTTCAATGACTTGCCCAAGGTCACAGGGCAGACAAGTGGCAGAGCTGGGACTAGAACTCAGGTCCTACTGTCTCCCAGGCCTGTACTCTATCCACTAGGCCAAGCTGCTTCTCAAGATGAAAATCTTTCATCAGTGATCTCTTCTGGGACACCAGCCATCTACTTCACTCAACTCAGGTGAATGGACCATTTTTTTGATGGTATCTGTTACGCACTTAATATGTGCCAGGGGCACTGTACTAAGCAGCATGGCTAAATGGAAAGAGCATAGGCTTGGGAGCCAGAGTTCATGGGTTCTAATCAAGGCTCCACAACTTGTCAGCTGTGTAACTTTAGGCAAGTCACTTAACTTCTCAGTGCCTCAGTTCCCTCAACTTTAAAATGGAGATTAAGACTGTGAGCCCCACGTGGCACACCTTGATGACCTTGTCTCCCCCACAGCGCTTAGAGCAGTTCTTGGCACATAGTAAGTGCTTAACAAATACCATTATTATTATTATCATAATTATTATTATTATTAACAAATGCCATCATCATCATCACTGCAATAGATCCAAGTTAATTTTGTTGGATGCAGTCCATGTCCCACATGACACTCTCAGTCAATCCCCATTTTACAGGGAAGGCACAGACTAGTGAAGTGACTTGCCCAATGTCACACAGCAGACAAGTAGTGGAGCTGGGATTAGAACCCAGGCCCTTCTGACTGGCAGGCCCATGCTCTAGCCACTAGACCACACTGCTTCTCAAGATCTCACCCAGGAACGGTTGGTTTTAGATTCTTGTCTTACTGGATGACTTAGAGGGAAAATTAGGGATGTTAGATGATACATCCCTAACCGTTAAGATGATATTAAGGAGAGTAACTTTTACTAGTCGACCAGTGGTCCACTGTGTACATGGCCCATGAGCTACAGGATAGGTGATACCAGGAGGATAGTACATACAGCTTGCATCCAATGGTCTAGGACAGACTGCTTGGTCATCTCAGGAACTAATTGTTCATTCTTGGAAGAGTCCTCCAGAGACCTACTCTTTTCATCACCCAAAGGAGTATCTTCCCCTTGAGGGTTCCCACATACCATCATCAAGGGTTACTAAGGATCTCTCAAATACGGTTCACACCTATGATCATTAAAAGAAGGAGGAACTAGGACTGTATGCATCATTGGTCATTGGGGATGTTTGATAGGGCAGTTCAGTAGAACGGAGCTGACTGAAGCTAGACTCGAGGGGATCCAGGAGAGAATTGGAGTTGAGAAATTCGAGGCATCCATCGAGTATAGAAGACTCGCTCTAGGAGTTTGGAAAGGAAGGGTAGGAGGGAGATAGGGCAATAACTGGAAGGAGCATTGGGGTCAAGAGAGGGTTTTTTTTTAGGATAGGGGAGAATTGGGCATGTTTGAAGGCAGAGGGGAGGAAGCTGTTGGAGAGTGAGTGGTTGAGGATGGAAGTTGAGGGGAGGAAGGAAGGGGTGAGAGTTTTTATAGGATGAGAGGGAATGGGGTCAGAAGCACAGGTGGCAGGGGTGGCACTTGAGAGGAAGAAGGAGATTTCCTCTGAAAATACTGCCAGAAAGTATGGGAAGGTAGAGGAGAAGGTTGAGAGTGGGGGGATGGAGAAGGGGGAGCGGTGACTTTGGGGAGCTCAGACCTGATGGTGTTAATTTTCCTAATGAAGTAGGTGGCCAGATCATTGGGGGTGAGGGATGGAGGACGGGGAGGAACAGGGGGCCTGAGGAGGGAGTTAAATGTCCAGAACAGCCGACGTGGGTGATGGGCATGGGTGTCAATAAGGGAAGAAAAATTGTTTTGCCTGGCAGAGGAGAGGGCAGTTTTAGGGCAGGAAAGGTTAAATTTAAAGTGAACAAGGTTGCCTTGGTGACCATCACCAATTCTGGTGGTGAAACATCCTGGTTTGGGCAGGTTATTATTAGGCCTGGTAGGGACCAGGGGAGACCTGTTGGATTTTAGCCAAGAAACTCCCAGGGCAATACCTGAAACTCGGAGAAGTCACCACCAGCATTACCCCCTTCAGATGGCATCCAGGATGATAGACAAAAACACTATGGAAACCCAGCCGAGGCATTATTTGTCACACTGTGGCCAGCAGAGTCAGCTAGAACAGAGCTCCCCTGGGTACCCAGTCTCTGACACACTGGTCCCTGATTCCTGCTGCATGGCTCAAGCTGCTGACCTCTAACGACCTCTGGCCCTCCCTGTCCTTTCTCCATCCCTTGCAGAAGAAGAAGCACTACACACTATTGGTTTGTTTTGCTAACTCCGTTGTATTGTATTCTCACAAGGGTTCTGTACAGTATTTTGCATATAGTAAACACTCAATAAATAGCATTGATGATGATAATGATAATGTGGACAGAAGATCAGGTGAGCCAGGTGGCTTTTGTAGAAAAATGGTCATTGTGACCGGAACCATCCCACACTTGGAAGCCTTTCCCTTCTCTGTCAGTGATCTGAAAGCAAGGGTGGCCAGAATGTGTATCTTAGAACAGTGCTTTGCACATAGTAAGCGCTGAACAAACATCATCATCATCATCATCATCATAATTATCTATTTATATTATTGTCTGTCTCCCCAACTAGATTGTAAGGTCATTGTGGACAGGGAGTATTTCTGTCATATTGCTGGGCTTTACTCTCCCAAGTGCTTAGTACAGTGCTTGTCACACAGTAAGCGGTTAATAAATATGATTGGTTGATAGATTGGTGTAGGGGTGAAGTTCCCTGCATATAGGACCCCAGACTACCTGTCCCCGCATGTTCTGTGACTTCAACTAAGCCTGCTCGGAGGGTGTTCCAACCTGAACATGGAAGGCTAGGCATTTCAAGTGAAGAAGAGCAGCTGCTCACACCCAGACTAGAGCACCCAGCCCATGCATGTGGCTGTTAGTTTCTCTCCTAAATGTGGTCAGTAACATATAACAGAGAAGAAGAGCCTTTGGAGGATCGGGATGAGGACCCACACTCCAGTGGAAAGTTAATGGGGGTCTGCACCTCCCCCAGACACGTGCCCTTCTCCCAGCCCCCTCCCCAGCCCCTGGCCGTCTGGGACGGGGGTCCACTTCCCACTTCCCACCCGGCAGACCTGGCCACTGTTGCCATCACCGGGATGATGAGGCCACTGACCCCACTCTCAGGATGCCCCAATCCTGTGGCTTACCATCAGGGAGGTGGGTTGAGACATGCTTTAGTCCCAGTATCAGAGTAGCGTGAAGGCTGAAGTTCTCCCATCAGGGGTGGGTAACAGGTGCGGGTGTTCCCATGGGCTGGCTCGGGGGGAACGTACCTTACCTGTGCAGGTTGTCTTGAGGTCGGTCGGGCAATGTACTTTTCATACGCCATCTAACTCCTCTGTACCTCGGGGGATGAGCCCTGTGGTGGGGAATTCCTCCTAGAACAATTGATGTGGCTGTGTGGGAAGAGGAATGCAAGAAATTCAGGGTCCCAGGCAGGAACGCTGCATCCTCACTCATGGTGGCAGTGTGGATGGGAAAGGGACTCATGGCAGGACTATTTGCAAGAGCCTCTGGGCCCTTGGGACTCACACTCCATGGCTCCTTGTTAGATGTGAATGAACACTCAGCTTCTGGTTTCTGTCCTGGCCCCTCCTGGTTCTGCTGAGGGAGATAACTGGAGATGATAATGTAATCATACTGGGGAGAGTTTAGCATGGCTTAGTGGAAAGAGCACGAACTTAGTGGAAAGAGGTCGTGGGTTCTATTCCCGCCTCTGCCGCTTATCAGCTGTGCGACTTTGGGCAAGTTACTTAACGTCTGTTGTGCCTCAGTTGCCTCATCTGTAAAATGGAGATTAAGACTGTGAGCCCCAAGTGGGACTTCCTGATTACCTTGTATCTGCCCTAGTGTTTAGAACAGTGCTTGGCACATAGTAAGCACTTAACAAATATCATTATTCCTTCTTGACTGTAAATCTGCTGTGGGTGGGGATTTTTCTTTTATGGTATTTGTAAAGCACTTACTATGTGCGAAGCACTGTTTTAAGCGCTGGGGGATACAAGGTGATGAGGTTGTCCCACGTGGGGCTCACAGTCTTAATCCCCATTTTACGGATGAGGTAACTGAGGCACAGAGAAGTTAAGTGGCTTGCCCAGGGTCACACAGCTAAGTGGTGGAACCCAGATTTATTGCGGAATTGTACTCTCCAAGCGCTTAGTTCAGTGCTCTGCATACAGTAAGTGCTCAATAAATAAGATTGAATGAATGAATGAATGAACCTTCTGGGCTCCCCTGGACAGCCGTCCCTGAAGCTCAGTGATTATATTCCCCAAGCCGACTCCTGAGAATCTCTCAGCACAGACCAAGGGACAACCATAACCAGTCTCCTCACCCCTCTAAGGCAGGAATCTACTCAGAATCCTCCACTGCACTACCACTATAACCTCTGCCCAGGAGAGAGTGAGCCTTGGGTGGTATTCTTATCTAACAACCAGATAAATGCCATTGCTTTCTCAGGACAATGGTGCCCAGGTCCCAGAATTCTTTCTCTGACAGTGTCTCCCTCCCCGTATCTCAGAAGCACACTGTTGGCTTTCCTGGGATATACCTTCTATCATCACTAGTGCTCCCTCCAATGACCTGCCATGAATGGATGCCTTCCTAATCCTTTCCTGAACCTTCCACTATCTCTCTTGTCTTGTCTTATGCCTTTGATTCATTTCTATCCCATAGCGACACCACGGGCACATCTCTCCCAGAAGGCCCCGCTCTCCATCTGCAATCATTCTGGTAGTGCTTCCAGAGTTTTCTTTGTCAAATTCTGGGAGTTGTTTATCGTTACTGCCTTCTGCCCTCAACCCTCTCCTATGCCGCTGCTGCCCAGCATGGGTGAGTTTTAACTTGTAGCAGATTGCCTTCCACTCACTAGCCACTGCCCAAAGTAGGAATGGAATGGATAGACCTGTGCTTGACACTCCCTCCCATAGCTGAGACTGATAGATTACTGGAAACTCTCCAGATGCGACACTGAGGGGGGCTACTATCCCTCACCTTTCCATAAATCCATAACATCCATAAATTTAGTAAAATCCCATTTGAACATGTTTGATTTCTGCCTGAATTTCTTACATTTCCTTTTGTTTGGCTTTACTCTTTGACCAGAGAGTGTCATTAGGTGTCCCCTCCTCCCAGTAGTGTGGGATTTGGTCAACAATGAGTCTTTATTGCCGCTATCTCTGCCCTTCATGAACAATGACACTTCAACCATAACCTAAGTATTCATCTTTTTTTGTCAATTTCCAGCCTTTTTCACTGTTTCCCCATTTGACAAATGTTAAGTGATGGATTTTTCAGATTTTCACTTTCTACAAATTCTGCAATTTGTAATCGCACCTGTAATAATAATAATGATGGCATTATTAAGCATTTACTATGTGCCAAGCACTTTTCTAAGCGCTGGGTGGAAACAAGGTAATCAGGTATTCCCACATAGGACTCACAGTCTTAATCCCCATTTTACAGATGAGGTAACTGAGGCACAGAGAAGTGAAGTGACTTGCCCAAAGTCACACAGCTGACAAGTGGCGGATCTGGGATTAGAACCCAAGATCTCTGGCTCCCAAGCCCATCCTCTTTCCACTGAGCCATGCTGCTTCTGTAGGCTGCTCCTTCCCAATTCCTATTATGGTTATTTCTTATAATTTACTGCATCAAATATTTTCAGATTATGACTCTAATGTTTAGTTGTTACGGATCAAAATACACCATGGCATCATTTTTACGAAACATTTCTACCCTTTTCCATTTCTTTCACAGTTTAGATCGATAGTAGGGATTTGTTTTAGAAATATCCCATTTTTTATTTGTCCAGAAACATTTGCAGAAAGGGAGCTGAGTTCCTTTGTTCCAATAAAAGTGAAAATTCCACCTCTTAAGAAAACCAATCAACAATAATTGTGGTGTTTATTAAATGTTTATTATGTTCTAAACTCTAGGGTAGCTGCAAGGTTACCCACAAACCTTCAATTATAAACTCCTAATCCACGTTTTATCACTAGACAATTGAACCCCAACTGATTCCAGTGCTGGACTGGGGATTCTGACCATGCCAGGGCCCACTGCACCTGTAGACTTGCTACTGGGAAAGAGCAGAGAAGTCCTTCATGAGATAGCTCTTTTTTAGCCATTGCGTTTGACTAGACCCTTGCACCCTGGATAGAGAATTCTTTTTTTTTAGGACATTGTATGGTGTCAGAGGTTACTGAGAAGGCTTGGTGGTGCTGGGGAATAGCCGGTGAAGAGAGATGACATGTAAGATGGAGGGAGATGGTGCAGAGCTTTGAAGCTAATGGCAAGGAGTTTCCCTTTACTGCAGAAGGAGAAGGATAGCCACTGGAGATTTTTGAGGTGTGAAGAGGTGTGTGCTGAGTGGTGCTGAAAAAGGATGATCCATGTAGCAGTGTAGAGAATGGGCTGGAGAGGTGGAGAGCTAGAGGCAGGGAGAGCAGTGATGAAGCTGATACCTGATGTAGTCTTGCTGGGCTAGGATTGCAGGCTTGGACCAGCGTGGATGGAGAGAAAAGGGTGGATTCTGGAAATGTGGAAGAAAACCTGGCAGGATTTAGAAAGAGAATGATGTGAGAATTGAAAGAGAATGAGGAATTCAAGGATCATGCCAAAGAAGCCAGCTTCTGAGAACAGGGAGGGGGCGTGGAGTCGGTGGCAGAGAGAGGAACGTTTGGAGGAGAACAATTAGGAGGAGATGGAGAAGGAGGGGCTTTACAAAGGAAGGTGAGGCTTTCAGTATTGAACACGTTGAACTTGAGGTGCAGGTAGGATATTCATGTGGAGCTGTCTTAGGGCCAAGAGGAAATGTGGGATTAGAACCCAAGAATAGAATAAAGATTAGAATGCTGCTTGGGGGAGACAGCATGGCTTTGGGGAAAAACCATGGGCCTGTAAGTCAGAGGTGGGAGGTCAGGGTTAGAGAGATAGAACTGGGAGTCATCCTCATAGTAGCCTTCCCTGATTAAGCCTTCTTTTCCCTGATTCCCTCTTTCTTCTGCATCATCTGTGCACTTGGGTTTGTTACCTTTGGGAGCATGATATCAACCTCACCCTCAACCCTGCAGCACGTACATACATATCCATAATTGTTTTATGTATATAAAGATCTATCTTCCCCTCTCGACTGCAAACTTGTTGTGGGCAGAGAATGTGTCCACGAACTCTGTGGTATTGTACTCTACCCAGCGTACAGGGCCCTGCACAGAGTATGTGCTCAATAAATACCGATGATTGATTTTTTCATTGATCTAGGTGGTAAATAAATCCACATGAATATATAGATGGCTCTAATGAGTAAGTGCAGAATGTGCTAAGTAGGCACCCAGAACAGAAGATGTGGGACACTGACAACCAGCAGATGAGAGGGGAAAGAGTTGCCAACAAACAAAACAAAGGGATTACAATCTCCGGAAGAAGTCATATTTCCTACTGATGAATTTTCTCAGGGCCCCTTTCATTTCCTTGTTCCTCAGGCTGTAGATGAAAGGGTTCAGCATGGGGGTCACCACTGAGTACATCACTGACTCTATAGATTCTTTCCTGGATGTGTGGGTGGACCGGGGGCTGAAGTAGACCCCAATGCCAGTACCATAGAACAAGGAGACCACAGACAGATGAGAGCCACAGGTGGAGAAAGCTTTAAACCTTCCCCCGGTAGATGGGATTCTTAAAATAGTGGAGAAAATCCGATTGTAAGAGAACAGAAGGCCCGTGAGGGGACCTAGCCCTAACAGAGCTGAAAGAACAAAGAGCAATATTTCATTGATGAGTGGATCAGTGCAGGAAAGTTTTATGATCTGGATAGGTTCACAGAAGAAGTGATGGATTTTATTGTCTGCACAGAAGGATATTCGAAGCACCATTAAAGTATGTGTCAGAGCATGGAGACTGCTGATAATCCAGGACCCAGCTACCATCAGGGCACAGAGCCGTGGGCCCATGATGGTGGTGTAGTGGAGTGGGTGGCATATAGCCACATAGCGGTCATAAGCCATTCCAGTGAGGAGAAAGTGGTCCAGACCTGCGAACAGAAGGAAGAAATACATTTGCGCCAGGCACCCAGCGTAGGATATGGATTTACTGTGGGTCTGAATGTTGACCAGCATCTTGGGGACTGTGGTGGACAGGAAACAGACGTCGGCCAGGGAGAGGTTGGTGAGGAAGAAGTACATGGGCGTGTGCAGGTGCGGGTCAGATCTGATGGCCAGGATGATGAGCAGGCTCCCCAGGACCCCGAGCAGGTACATCCAGAGGAACAGCATGAAGAGGAGCTGCCGCTGCTCCGCCCGGTCGGACAGTCCCAGGAGGAGGAATTCTGAGATGCTGGTTTGGTTTCCCCTGTCCATGCGGCTGGAGGATCTGCTGGGGGAGATGTGGCAGGAGAATGGGATGGAGAAGCAATCACATCCTGGTTCAGACTCAGTCTAGACTTTATGTAGTTCAATGTGTTATTGCCGTGGCAGGACACGGTAAACAGTGGAGAAACACTAGCTACTCGATTTCATAAATTTCCCTGCTTTATTGGAAATGTGGTTTGGAGGGATGGGTTCTGGCTGGAGTATTTGTTCATCTGAGATTCTCCTGCTCACACTCTCCAGCCTTCCTGGGGTCCTGGGTCAACTATTTCCGGGCCTGGGTGTGTGTCAACACTAGGTGAAGCGGGTTCTATTTCTGCCCCATCCCCAGGCACAGAATTGGGCTCTCAGTCCTGCTGCGCCTCATTCTCCATGGAACACTTCATCAGAGACTCGGAGCCCATCATCAGTGGCCCCTCAGGCTTCTCCTCACCTGAATGAACAATCCCAGTTTCTTCAGACACCCCATTCCCAGACATTTCTCCATCATCACTGCTCCCTCTTGAGCCTTCTCCATGGAATTTCATCCCACTTCTCAGGTCAAGCCTGCTCAGTACTAAGGAGAAAAATTGTGCCTTGCTCATTTTGGTGCCAAAAGAATATTGCTGGGTCCTGTTGATGGACTTTACAGTGCTCGCAGCTGCCCTGCACCCTACCCTTAGCAAATGCCCCCCAACTCCTTCCTTATGCCTTCTTAATAAGTTTATTTTGGCTTTCTTTTTAAGCCCAACATACTTGTTTCTGTCACGCTCAGTTCCAGCTCTTGCTCCCAGTCTTGTTTGTCTTCCACATTTCTGGACTTCCCATAAGAATGAGGGTTCTGGCATCTGCAGGGGGTGGTCCAATGGCTTGAGTAGTCTCCTCAAAACCCACCCAACAATTTGAGGAGTGAAGCCAGATCTCTATCAAGAGTGGAGGGTGGGCCATCCATGCGGCCGGGTTCCCCATAAGAGGGAAGCTCTGGTCTGTGATGAGCCGCTGGCTGGCCAGGTGAGTCTTCTTCCTCTCTCCCCCAGGATGAAAATAAAGCCCATACCACCTAGGAAACACTGGGAAGGACTGCAGGCATTTGTACTCTAGTACTCTTGATTAGAGAGGAGAAAATCTTGATAATTCCCCCCGCCTCCAAGTGCTGTTCTAGTTATTTGTTATATTTTGATAATTTGGGGACTTAAATCGTCGAATGGCTCTTATTTTGGATAGTAATTTACTGTTGTTCTTTTTGTTCTGTGGGTCTCTCTTCCCTTACCTAATGGGGTCAGGGTCCAGAGAACTTGGACCGTGTCTTGCATTTTTCTTGAGGGCAGAGATTATGCCTGCCTACCCTCTTCTGCTGTGCTTTCCCAGGAGCTTAGTACAGTGCTCTACACACAAGTGTTCAATAAATACCAGTGATTAAATACCAGGGCTTAGTATGAGGTAAGTGCTCAAGAATAACACTAATAGAATCCTGAAAATGGCTGTTATGATGTGATTGCTGCTTTTAAATCCTGTAGAAACCCTTGATGATAGGTAAACATATCCCCCTCTTCTCCCTGTTCTAGCAGGAAAACCCACCTAATTAACCACTCCAAGGTCCAGGCAGTAAACTCTCCCCCATCCCTGAATCCATTGTTAAGCCTAGGCATTTCCCGGGTTTAAACACTGCAGGTTGAAATCAGTGTCAGGGAGTATGAAGTAGTTCTAGTTGGCTCAGTGGGATTCTAGGCGATTGGAGCCATGAAACTCTGTTGGGCGGTCCTGGTCCAGCTTGGCTGATACATGCTGATCATACCCCCAGCCGAACTTTCTCCGGCCCCGCAGTCCTGAGAGCCAGCTCTTCTTCTGGAGCAATCCTAGTATCCAGCAGTCTTCACCTGTGATGGCCCTTGACCAGTTAGGTCTTCAAAGCTGTCCTGTCACTTCAAACCTGTCCCACCCCACTTCCCCTGCAAATCCTCACCTTGCTTTCCCCTGACTCTTTTTAAAAAAATGGTATTTATGTTCTATTTTCCAGGCACTGTACTGAGCCCTGGGGTAGATGCATGGCAATCAGGTTGACACTTTCCATGTCCCACATGGGTCTCACAGTCATAGTTCACATTTTATACACGAGGTAAGTGAGGCACGGAAAAGTTCAATGACTTGCCCAAGGTCACAGGGAAGACAAGTGGCAGAGCTGGGTTAGAACCCAGGTCCTGTTTACTCCCAGGCTCGAGTTCTCTCCACGGGGCCAAGCTGCTTCTCTAGATAAAAATTTGTCATCCATGATCTCATCTGGGACACCAGCCATCTACTTCCCTCAACCCAGGTGGATGGGCCATTTGTTATGGTATCTGTTATACACTTAATAGGTGCCAGACACACTATACTAAGCAGCGTGGCTCAATGAAAAAAGCACGGGCTTGGCTGTCTGAGGTCATGGGTTCTAATCTCGGCTCTGCCACTTGCCAGCTGTGTGACTTTGGGCAAGTTCCTTAACTTCTCCGTGCCTCAGTTCCCTCATCTGTAAAATGGGCATTAAGACTGCACGCTCCACGTGGTACAGCCTCATTACCTTGTATTCCCCCAGCGCTTAGAACAGTGCTTAGCACATAGTAAGCGCTTAACAAATACCATCATCATCATCGTCACTGCAGTAGATCCAAGTTAATCAGGTTGGACGCAGTCCATGTCCCACATGGCACTCTCAGTCAATCCCCATTTTACAGGGAAGGTACAGAGAAGCAGCATGGCTCAATGGAAAGAGCACGGGCTTTGGAGTCAGAGGTCAGGGGTTCAAATCCCGGCTCCGCCAATTGTCAGCTGTGTGGCTTTGGGTAAGTCACTTAACTTCTCTGGACCTCAGTTCCCTCATCTGTAAAATGGGGATTAAGACTGTGAGCCCCCTGTGGGACAACCTGATCACCTTGTAACCTCCCCAGCGTTTAGAACAGTACTTTGCACGTAGTAAGCACTTAATAAATGCCATTATTATTATTATTATCATTATTATTATTACAGGGAAGTGAAGTGACTTGGCCAATGTCACACAGCAGACAAGTGGCAGGAGCTGGGAACAGAACTCAGTCCTTCTGAATCCCAGGTCCATGCTCTATCCACTAGGCCACACTGTTTCTCAAGATCTTGCCGAGGAATGGTCGGTCTTAGATTCTTGTCTTACTGGATGACTTAGAGGGTAAATTAGGGATATTAGATGAGTTATCCCTAACCATTTACATGATATTAAGGAGAGTAACTGTTACCAGTTGGCCAGTGGTACATTGGGGATAGGGCCCACAAGCTGCAGGATAAGTGATACCAGCAAGATAGTGTATACAGCCTGCATCCGATGGTCTTGGACAGACTGCTTGGTCATCTCGGGAACTAATTGTTCATTCTTGGAAGAGTCCTCCAGAGACCCACTCTTTGCATCACCCAAAGGAGGAACTTCCCTCTGAGGGTTCCTGCATACTATCAGCAAGGCTAACTAAGGATCTCTCAAAAATGGTTCAAACCTATGATCATCAAAGGAAGGAGGACCTAGGACTGGAGGCATCACCAGAAAATAGAAATTTCCTCTCCAGGATTCATTAAAAGGAGGGAGGGACTTCCTCTGTGTGCAGGGCAGCAACTGGGAAGACTTTTAGAGGGGTTGCTTTAGAATATAAAAGGCACAACTAGTTGCTGCAAAAGTATGTATTTATCTGTTTTTACTGGGATGGTGCCCCTTGTTATGTGGGATCCAGTGGGATGTTTTAATAAAGAGGACCTGTTATTCACTGAGATCTTGGGGTATAGTGTCTTCAGTAATGGCTATGGAATGAGAAAGACAGTCTCCTGTTCCCTGAAAGGGTCAGTGAAAATAGTAATGATTCATTCATTCAGTCAGATTTATTGAGCGCTTACTGTATGCAGAAAACTGTAGTAAGCATTTGGAAAGTAAATTCGGCAATAGATAGAGAGAATCCCTACCCAACAACGGGCTCCCAGCCTGAAAGCAGGAGACAGACAACAAAACAAAAAAAGTAGACAGGCATCAATGCCATCAATATAGATAAATAGAACTATAGATAATATTTAGTATTATTATTATTAATAAAATAAATAAAGTAATAATTATGTACAAATATAAACAAGTGCTGTGGGGAGGGGAAGGGGGTAGAGAAGAGGGATGGAGTAGGGGTGGTGGGGAGGGTAGGAGGAGCAGAGGAAAAGGGGGGCTCAGTCTGGGAAGGCATCCTGGAGGAGGTGAGTTCACAGTAGGGCTTTGAAGAGGGGAAGAGTGCTAGTTTGATTAATTAATTAATTAATACTTAATAATGACATTTGTTAAGCGCTTACTATGTGCGAAGCACTGTTCTGAGCACTGAGCACTGTTCTAAGTGCTGTTGTAAGTTTGATGTGAGTAGGGAGGTCATATCTCACTTTCAGAATGCCCCGATATTGTGGCTTTTAGACTCCTGCGGGACCCCTGGGGAAGGGGGCTGGGATGTACTTGTAGCCCCAATATTGGATCAGAGTGAAGGCTAAAGTTCTCCCATCGTGACTTGGGAAGAGGCATGGGTGCTCCTGTGTGCTGGGAGTGGGGGGGTGGTGTCGTTCCCTACCTGTGCAGGTCGTCTTGGGGTCAGTTGGGCAATGAAGGGTGCCTGCACCGTCCGCCTCCTTTGTCCCTTCGGATGATGGGCCTTGTGGTGGGGAACTCGTCCTGGAACAATCAGTGTAGCTGAGAGGGAAGCAGGACAGGGGGCTGTGGAGCTCCAAGCAGAAACGCTGCATCCTCAACCACAGGCGCAGTGGTGGTGTGAGTGGGGCTTACGGCAGGACTATTTGCAGGAGTCTTGGGTCCCTCAGGCCCCACAGTTTATGGTTCCCCCAGCTCTGTGTGAGAGACACACAAACTCTCAGTGCCTGGTCTCCCTGCTGGGCTTTGCTTAGGGAGATGTCCCAGGAGATTTTCTGTTTTAAGTGGTATTTAAGTGCTTACCATGAGCCAGGCACTGTACTAAGTGTGGGGTAAGTACAAGATAATCGGGATGGACACAATCCCCGTCTCACAAGGGACTCACAATCCTAATCTCCATTTCATAGATGAGGTAAATGAGGCCCACAAAAGTGAAGTGACTTGCCCATGGCTACACAGCAGAGAAGTGGCAGAAGCAGGATTAGAACCCTGGTCTTCCAACTCCCAGGCCCATACTAGGTCCACCAGGCCATGCTGCTTCCCTAATAATAATGGCATAGGTTATGTGCCAAGCATTGTACTAAGGGCTGGGGTAGATATAAGATGATTAGGTCTCACGTAGGACTCACAGTCTCAGTAGGAGGGGGAACAGGTACTGAATCCCCATTTTACAGATAAGGACCTGAAGCACAGAAAAGTTAAGTGACTTGTCCAAAGTCACACAGCAGACAAGTGGTGAGCTGGGATAAGAGCCCAGTTTCTCTGACTCCCATGTCCTTGATCTTTCCACTAGGCCACACTGCTTCTCTGGTCAACAGAATATTGTTGACCATGATGGAGGATGGTAAACTCTCACTAGGAATGTGAGAGTTTGACCCTCTCCTACAAAAAACAAACAAAACCAAATTGTACATGACAAAAAGTATGTGATCTTTGAGAGCTGGCTAAACCTTCTCAGAAAAATAAGCTTCAGGTGAATCAGCATGTCAGAGTCCTCGAGAGAAGACACTTTTCCTGTTGAATTCATTTCTCAGGTCCATTTTCATGTTCTCATTCCTCAGGCTGTAGATGAAGGGATTCATTGTGGGGATGACCACTGTGTACAGCACAGATGTTATCGAGCCCTTACTGAATGTTTGGGTAGATGTTGGACAAAGGTAGGTCCCAAGAGAGGTGCTGTAGAATAAGGAGACCACAGACAGGTTAGAACCACAAGTGCTGAAACCTTTCCACCTACCCCCTGCAGATGAGATTCTCACTATGGTGGAGATGATGCGAACGTAAGAGAACAGAAGGCCGGTGATTGGACCTACCCCAATCACTCCTACCAAGACAAACACCAGTGATTCATTGATGACAGTGCTAGAACAGTAAAGCTTTAGGATCCGGTAAAGCAGAAGAAATGAAGATTTTCCTGATTGGTACAGAAGGATAAGCGAACCACCAATAGGGTGTGTGTCAAGGCATGGAGGGAACTGAAGATCCAGGAACCAGCAATCACCAGGGTACAGAGCCGTGGGCATATGATGGTGGTGTAGTGGAGGGGGTGGCATATGGCCTCGTAGCACTCATATGCCATTCCAATGAGGAGAAAATGGTCCCGACTTGCAAACAGAACAAAGAAGTACATTTGCGCTATGCAGCCAGCGTAGGATATGGATTTGTCTTGGGTCTGAATGTTGACCAGCATTTTGGGGACCGTGGTGGACAGGAAGCAGATGTCAGCCAGGGAAAGGTTAGTGAGGAAGAAGTACATGGGGGTGTGCAGGTGTGGCTCAGAGCTGAAGGCCAGGATGATGAGCAGGCTCCCCAGAACCCCAAGCACGTACAACCAGAGAAACAGCACGTAGCAGAGCTGCCGCTGCTCTGCCAAGTTGGGCAGTCCCAGGAGGAGGAATTCAGAGACGCCAGTTTGGTTTCCCCTCTCCATGGGGCTGGAGGATCTGCTGGGGGAGATGCGACAGGAGAATGGGATGGTGGAGCAATCATATCCTGGTTCAGACTCTGTCTAGGTTTTATGCAGTTTGATGTGTGCGTTCCGGGGCGGGGCAGGGCAAACAGTGGAGAGACCCCTGCTGCTCGATTTCAGACATCTCCCCAGCTTTATTGGGAATGTGGTTGGGAGGGTTGGGGTCTGGCTGGAGTATTTGTTCATCTGAGATTCTCCTGCTCACACTCTCCAGCCTACCTGGGTTCCTGGGTCCACCCTTCCCAAGCCCGTGTGTGTGTCAGCACAAGGTGCAGTGGGTTCCATTTCTGCCCCACCCCCAGGCACAGCATTGGACTCTTCCGATATGGCTACTCCTCATTCTCCATGGAACACCCCATCAGAGACTTGGAGCCCATTATCATTGGCCTTTCAAGCTTCTCCTCACTGGATTGAACAATTCCAGTTTCTTCAGACACTCCATTCCCAGACATTTCTCTGTCATCACTACTCTCCCCTGAGCCTTCTCCCTGGAATCTCATCCCAATTCTCAGGCCAAGCCTATTCACTACTACAGAGAAAAATTGTGCCTTGCTCATTTTGGTGCTAAAAGAATATTTCTGGGTCCTGGTGATGGACTTTATGGTGCTGGCAGCTGTTCTGCACCCTACCCTTAGCAAATGCCCCTCAACCCCTTTCTTATGCCTTCTTATAAGTTTATTTTTGCTTGCTTTTTAAGCCTGTCACACCAGGTTTTGCAAGGCTCATCCCACTCCTCGCTCCCAGTCTTGTTTGCCTTCCTCATATTTGGAGTTCCCATAAGAATGAGGGTTGTGGCGTCTGCAGGGGGTGGTCCAATGGGTAAAGTAGTCTTCCCTCCACCCACCAACAATTACAGGAATAAAGTCAGATCTCTTTCCTGAGTGGAGGGTGGGTCATCCGTGCGGCCGGGGTCTCCATAAGAGGGAAGCTCCCGTCTGTGATGTGCCAGTGGCTGGTCAGGGCAGTCTTCTTCCTCTCCCCCCACAGTATGAAAGTAAAGCCCATGACCACCTAGGAAACACTGGGAAAGACTGCAGGCATTTGTACTCACTCTAGTACTCTTGATTGGAGAGGAGAGAATCTTGATAATTACCCCCTCCAAGTGCTGTTTTAGCTATTCGTTTTAATGTTAATAATTTGGGCAATTAAATCTTCAAGTGGCTCTTATTTTGTATTGTAATTTACTGTTGCTCTCTGTCTTCTCTGGGTCTCTCTTCCCTTACCTAGTAGGGTCAGGGTCCAGAAAACTGAGACCATGTCTTGTGTTTTTCTTGAAGGCAGAGATTATGCCTGCCTAACCTCTTCTGCTGTGCTTTCCCAGGAGCTTAGTACAGTGCTCTACACACAAGTGTTCAATAAATACCAGTGATTAAATACCAGGGCTTGGTATGAGGTAGATACTCAACAATAACACTAATACAATAATGAAAATGGCTGTTATGATGTGATTGCTGCTTTTAAATCCTCTAGAAACCCTTGATGACAGGAAAACATCCCCCCTCTTCTCCCTGCTCTGGCAGGAAACCCCACCTAATTAACCCATTCAAGGTCCATGGAATGAAACTCTTCCCGATCCCTGAATCCACTGATAAGCCTAGGAATTTCCCAGGTTTAAACACTGCAGGTTGAAATCCATGTCCGGCAATATGAAGGAGTTCTAGTTGGGAGGGATTCTAGGTGATTGGAGCCATGGAACTCTGTTAGGAGGTTCTGGTCCACCTTGGCTGATCCATGCTGATCATACCCCCAGCTCAACTTTCCCCAGCCCCGCAGTCCTGAGGGCCAGCCCTTCTTCTGAAGCAATTCTAATATCTTGCAGTCTTCACCTGTGATGGCCCTTGACCAGTTAGGACTTCAAAGACATCTGATCACTCCCAAGACCTGTCCTATTACACTGCTCCTGCAAATCCTCACCTTGCTTTGCCCCTAACCCTTTTTTTTAATTGTATTTTTTAAGTTCTTACTATTTGCCAGGCACTGGCAAATAGTAGATGCAAGGCAATCGGGTTGACACAGTCCATGTCCCACATGGGGCTCAGAGTCATAATTCCCATTTTAAAGATGAGGTAAGTGAGGCATGGAGAATTTCAATAACTTGCCCAAGGTCACAGGGCAGACAAGTGGCGGAGCTGGGACTAGAACTCAGGTCCTACTGACTCCCAGGCCTGTTCTCTACCCACTAGGCCAAGCTGCCACTCAAGATGAAAATTTGGCATCCATTATCTCATATGGGACACCAGCCATCTACTTCACTCAACTCAGGTGAATGGACCATTTTTTTAATGGTATATGTTATGCACTTAATATGTGATAGGGGCACTGTCCTAAGCAGCATGGCTAAATGGAAAAAGCAAAGGCTTGAGAGTCAGAGTTCATGGGTTCTAATCAGG
This sequence comes from Tachyglossus aculeatus, assembly GCF_015852505.1. Lineage (NCBI taxonomy): Eukaryota > Metazoa > Chordata > Mammalia > Monotremata > Tachyglossidae > Tachyglossus > Tachyglossus aculeatus. The sequence goes on from NC_052101.1 coordinate 110,717,012, forward strand.
GCTCCACAACTTGTCAGCTGTGTGACTTTAGGCAAGTCACTTAACTTCTCAGTGCCTCAGTTCCCTTATCTTTAAAATGGGGATTAAGACTGTGAGCCCCACGTGGCACACCCTGATGACCTTGTCTCCCCCACAGCGCTTAGAACAGTTCTTGGCACATAGTAAGTGCTTAACAAATACTATTATTATTATTATCATTATTATCATCATTATTATTATTATCAAATACCATCATCATCATTACTGTAATAGATCCAAGTTAATTTGGTTGAACACAGTCCGTGTCCCACATGGCACTCTCAGTCAATCCCCATTTTACAGGGAAGGCAAAGACTAGTGAAGTGACTTGCCCAATGTCACACAACACATAAGTAGCGGGAGCTGGGATTAGAACCCAGGTCCTTCCTGACTTCCAGGTCTGTTCTCTATCCAGTAGGCCACACTGCTTCTGAAGATCTCACCCAGGAATGGTCGGTTTTAGATTCTTGTCTTACTGGATGACTTAGAGGGAAAATTAGGGATGTTAGATGATACATCCCTAACCGTTAAGATGATATTAAGGAGAGTAACTTTTACTAGTCGGCCAGTGGTCCACTGTGTACATGGCCCATGAGCTACAGGATAGGTGATACCAGGAATATAGTACATACAGCTTGTATCCAATGGTCTAGGAGAGACTGCTTGGTCATCTCAGGAACTAATTGTTCATTCTTGGAAGAGTCCTCCAGAGACCTACTCTTTTCATCACCCAAAGGAGTATCTTCCCCTTGAGGGTTCCCTCATACCATCATCAGGGGTCACTAAGGATCTCTCAAATATGGTTCACACCTATGATCATTAAAAGAAGGAGGAACTAGGACTGTATGCATCATTGGTCATTGGGGACGTTTGATAGGGCATTTCGGTAGAATAGAGGGGACTGAAGCTAGACTCGAGGGGATCCAGGAGAGAATTGGAGTTGAGCAATTCGAGGCATCGAGTATAGACGACTCGCTCTAGGAGTTTGGAAAGGAAGTGTAGGAGGGAGATAGGGCAATAACTGGAAGGAGCAGTGGGGTCAAGAGAGGATTTTTTTTAGGATAGGGGAGAATTGGGCATGTTTGAAGGCGGAGGGGAAGAAGCCGTTGGAGAGTGAGAGGTTGAGGATGGAAGTTAAGGAGGGGAGAAAGGAAGGGGTGAGAGTTTTTATAAGATGAGAGGGAATGGGGTCAGAAGCACAGGTGGCAGGGGTGGCACTTGAGAGGAAGAAGGAGATCTCCTCTGAAAATACTGCCAGAAAGTATGGGAAGGTAGAGGAGAAGGTTGAGAGTGGGCGGATGGAGAAGGGGGAGCAGTGACTTTGGGGAGCTCAGACCTGATGGTGTTAATTTTCCTAATGAAGTAGGTGGCCAGATCATTGGGGGTGAGGGATGGAGGACGGGGAGGAACAGGGGGCCTGAGGAGGGAGTTAAATGCCCGGAACAGCCGACGTGGGTGATGGGCATGGGTGTCAATAAGGGAAGAAAAATTGTTTTGCCTGGCAGAGGAGAGGGCAGTTTTAGGGCAGGAAAGGTTAAATTTAAAGTGAACAAGGTTGCCTTGGTGACCATCACCAATTCTGGTGGTGAAACATCTTGGGTTGGGCAGGTTATTGTTAGGCCTGGTAGGGACCAGGGGAGACCTGTTGGATTTTAGCCAAGAAACTCCCAGGGCAATACCTGAAACTTGGAGAAGTCACCACCAGCATTACCCCCTTCAGATGGCATCCAGGATGATAGACAAAAATGCTATGGAAACCCAGCCCAGGCATTATTTGTCACACTGTGACCAGCAGAGTCAGCTAGAACAGAGCTCCTCTGAGTATGCAGTCTCTGACACACTGGTCCCTGATTCCTGATGCATGGCTCATGATGCTGACCTCCAACGACCTCTGGCCCTCCCTGTCCTTTCTCCATCCCTTGCAGAAGAAGAAGCACTGCACGCTATTGGTTTGTTTTGCTAACTCTGTTATATTGTAT
>NC_052101.1:110719108-110721037 GCF_015852505.1 Tachyglossus aculeatus
GTCCCATTCTGTTCTCCATCTATACTCACTCACTTGTTGAACTCATTCACTCCCACAGCTTCAACTATCATCTCTATGCAGAGGACACCCAAATCTACATATCCTCCCCTGTTCTCTCTCCCTCCCTCCAGCCTCGTATCTCCTCCTGCCTTCAGGACATCTCCACCTGGATGTCCGCCTGCCAGCTAAAACTCAACTTGTCCAAGGCTGAGCTCCTTATCTTCCCTCCCAAACCCTGTCCTTTCCCTGACTATCCTGTCACTTTGGACAGAACTACCATCCTTCCCATCTCACAAGTCTGCAACCTTGGTGTCATCCTTGACTCCGCACTCTCATTCACCCCACACGTCCAATCTATCACCAAAACCTGCCTGTCTCACCTTCACAACATCACCAATATCTGCCCTTTCCTCTCCATCCAAACCGCTACCTTGTTGGTACAATCTCTCATCACATCCCGCCTAGATTACTGCATCAGCTTCCTTTCTGATCTTCCATCCTCCTGTCTCTCCCCGCTTCAGTTTGTCCTTCACTCTGCTGCCCGGATTATCTTTTTACAGAAACGCTGAGGGCATGTCGCTCCCCTCCTCAAAAACCTCCAGTGGTTGCCCTTCAACCTTCACATAGAGCAAAAATTCCTCACTATTGGCTTCAAAGTTCTCCATTACCTTGCCCTCTCCTACCTCACCTCCCTTCTCTCTTTCTACAGCCCAGGCCGCACCCTCTGCTCCTCTGCCTCTAACCTCCTCACTGTGCCTCGTTCTTGCCTATCTCACCGTCGACCCCTGGCCCACATCCTAATTCTGGCCTGGAATACCCCGCCTCCTCACATCCCCCAAACTAGCACTCTTCCCTTCTTCAAAGCCTTACTGAGAGCTCACCTCCTCCAAGAGGCCTTCCCAGACTGAGCCTCCCTTTTCCTCTGCTCCTCCTCCCCTCCCCATCGCCCCATTCCCTCCTTCTGCTCTACCCCCTTTCCCTCCCCACAACACTTATGTATATTTGTACATATTTATTACACCATCCCAGCACAAACAGACACGCACTTCAACAGCAATGAACTGTGCCTTTTACATTCTAAGGTACCCCCTCTAAAAATCTTCCCAGTTGCTGCCCTGCACACCGAAGAAGTCGCTCCCTCCTTTTAATGAATCCTGGAGAGGAAATACCTATTTTCTGATGATGCATACAGTCCTAGTTCCTCCTTCTTTTAATGATCATAAGTGTGACCCGTTTTTGAGAGCTCCTTACTTACCCTTGATGATGGTATGTGGGAACCCTCAAGGAGAGGTTCCTCCTTTGGGTGATGAAAAGAGTAGGTCTCTGGAGGACTCTTCCAAGAATGAACAATTAGTTCCTGAGATGACCAAGCAGTTTGTACTAGACCTCCGATGCAGGCTTTATGCACTATCTTGCTGGTATCACTCATCCAGTAGCTTGCCAGCCATGTACCCAGTGGACCACTGGCCCTCTGGTAACAGTTACTCTCTTTAATATCATCTTAACTGTTACGGATGCATCATCTAACGTCCCTAATTTTCCTTTTAAGTCATCAAGTAAGACAAGAATCTAAGACCGACTATTCCTGGGTGAGATCTTGAGAAGCAGTGTGGTCTACTGGATAGAGCAAGGACCTGGGAGTCAGAAGGACCTGGGTTCTAATCCCAGCTACCCCCATTTGTCTGCTATGTGACATTGGGTAAGTCACTTCACTTCCCTGTGCCTTCCCTGTAAAATGGGGATTGACAGAGAGCGACATGTAGGACGCGGACTGCGTCCAAACGGATTAACTTGGATCTACTGCAGTAATGATGATGACGGTATTTGTTGAGCACTTACTATGCGCCAAACACTTTTCTAAGCGCTGTGGGGGATACAAGGTAATCGTGGTGCTCACAGTCTTAATCCCCATTTGAAAGATGAGGGAAC